>NC_051387.1:37329978-37339978 GCF_015228065.2 Penaeus monodon
ATTTTATCAGGAAGTTGGGACCTGGAATACCAATCAGGTGCTTTCGTCATCTTGTAAGGTTAAGATGATCAGTTGACTGATCAACTGATATCATAGATAGGAATATATGGAAATCAGTGGAATAGTTTAAATGGGACAACACAACATACACTATATGATATCATTGCATATGCTGTACGATAGAATATGCCAATCATTTAATAGACAATGCGCAAAGTGGAAGAAATAAAGAAATAGAAAGAAAGAAAGAAAGAAAAAACGCTCCATATAATCGATTGTACATAGGTAGTCAGGTATCTACTTTTGTGGTGGTATTCACGAAAGGTAAATTAAAATTCAGAATGTTAAAATTCAAAAGACTGTCCTATGCGAATTTTGATTGATTGATTTATTATAGACCCTATTTTGATAATTTATTATAATAACATGATAAGGTAAATACAAAAAAACCTGCTTATTTATAAGTATTACGCATTTAGTGTATCTAAATGTGACATGGCATCCCCAAGTTTATTGTCATTGCATCAGTTGTAAAGGCGGGTGCCGCTATTTGTATTTTATGATAAAATATACAAAAAAGGGCTAAATTTAACGTTTGCTTTTAATCAAAAAAAGCTTCGATGCGGAATAATCTTTAACAATTTTTAAATTAAATACAGTCCTTACGGGCGTGAATAGAATATATAAGTAAAATGAAACGCATGGGCCACATTCACACTGTAAAACTGATTTGGTGGTCATAGACAAGTTTGCTAAGTCAGTGACAGATGAAGATAAGCACACACCAGTAATGACAAATAGACTTTATTCTGATTTATTGTTAACCATTAAATGATCCGTTTTCTACATATCTACAGAAATTTTATATTCGAAAATACAAATGGCGCCGTGAGCTGTCACAGCTGATGACAACAAACCTACGGTTGCCCAAATGTATAAAAATGTGTAATACTATTGTACTGTAGTTTAACTTATTACTGCAAACAATTATCTATAGTACTAGGGGGGTTGTAGACTTTGTTCAATTCCAGCAAAAATTTTGGCATCGAAATTTATAGACAAAATGTAAAGAACAATCAATATCTTTGGGAAATCCCGCCCCGAAGCGGTATTGGGGGTTGTGAAAGGAAGTGAGTTGTGTATTTAGGAGTTGGAGTCCTATTGTGATCCCGATATACGGATGATGCCAATATAGTACTATATTGTGATAAAATTTATGTTTATTTTATAATTACTGCTTTTGTGTGATATAAAAAGAAGATTATTTTTTAGTTTATATTGCGTGTAGCATATGCCTATGTAAAAGAGTGAGTTTTCCCCAAAATTTTGTAGGACAATATTTTTTTGTGTCTGTAGTCACACGTCGGGCAGCAGCACTCTGGGCAGAAGTGACGCGTGGTGCACAGGACATGGGGAAAAAAAAACCTCTTTTTTTTTTGTCAGAGTGTTTCCCCAAATAAACCCTACTTTTTTTTTAATTTGGTGTATTTTTCCCCCCTCAAGCTTTAAGAAAACCAAAACAAAAATAACGAACACGACAAGGAGTAACAAACAGGGCGCAGTGGTCCAGTTTCATTCTGAGCCACCCCTGTCCCCTGTGAGGAATTGGGGGGGCATGGGAAAGTGAGTGTTGTGCTGTGGCAAAGTGTTTAGTGCAGTGCAAATTTTTTAGCAAAAAGGGGGAGCCGAATCGAAGCAATTGAAGTTTGAAGATTATAGGAGCGAATATTCTTCGGTCTCTGCACGTTTGGAGCGATGATTCTCTCGCTCGGGCTCGTTTCCCCGCACGTGCCCGGCGTGACGTCACGGCACCCCGCACACACACTCATCCCCCACACTGCATGGGGAATTTCACCGGATTGCGCCGAATTTGCGTTTTTTTCACACCCTTACCACGGAAAACCCAGGTAAAGGGAAAAAACCCCGAAAGAGGCCATAAGGGGGCCCCCGGGAAAAACAGACCTACCCTTGAAGGTCTGAAGGAGCCAGGCCAGCTCCCCCCCCCCACAGATTTTTACTACATTGCCCAGTGGATAATAAAAGGGATGAAAAGGGGGGAAGAAGCACGGGGAAGGAGGGGGAAATATGACAGGCGTGAGGAAGCCCGTCGGATGGAAGAACCCCGTGGGAAGGAAGGGGAAACCCCGTCGGAAGGAAGAAGAAGCCCGCGGAAGGAGGGAACTGCTCTTTTTCAGGAGCTGATCTTCCCTCATCCCCAGCACCCCCGTAGATTCAATTAGTTCGCCAGGGAGCAATTTGCTGCACCAACGCTTTCCCCTCCGCCGACCCCGAAGGAAACAATCCAACCTCCGAAGTTTTAAAACCCCAACCGTGCGAGTCCCAAATTACCGGGAAGGAAGCGCAAAATGGTCCGTTTATGGTCATGTGTCTCCTCGTTCCCATCATCAAGGCCATATACCTACGCATGGCCATACATTGAGATGCGACGGTGCTGGAGCACAAGTAAAAGGGGCCGCAACCCCAAAACATCTCGTAGAGATGTACTGACAAAGCTCGAGGGCATAAAAAAAAGGCCCAGTAATAGGCGCTGCGGGAAGGCCTTCTCCGGGCAAGCAAGCAGACGGCGATGTTTGATGATTTTTGGGATACGGTAAAAATTTTGTCACGGGAGATAGATCTTTGAAAGGTCAGGACCTCATCTTGTGAGGTGGATGAAACACGCAACTAATGGGATACGGGGGGAGGGGGAACTTCCCAAAGCTCATTAGAGGGATGTTCGGCGCAGCTAGATTTTTTGAAAAGCAGGTCTCAAAACATCAAAGACAGCATCTTGTTTTGGGGGGGACCAGTTTACACGCCTGTTTCTAAAATAAAAGAATAAAAAGGTCCCCTGAAGCAAAATTTAAAGATGAGCCCAAAGTCACCTTTTGCCTAGAAAAGTCGCAACTGCGTGGTGCAACATGAAAAAGGTTATGCAAGAAATACTTCCAAATGTCGGCTTGGGCAAAAAAAGGCCATTGAAATTCTACTGCAAGTTCCTGCCGGGAATGCCAGATTAAGGTCTGCAATCGGCAGGACACATGAAAAACTGCTGTCCAAAGAACGGAAACTAAGAAGGAAAAGAAGAGGACAAAAAACGAACTTAAAAGTAGTAATTTTGTACCCCCTTCATTTTCACACCCAGGAATGCACCTCTACTGCACGACCTAACCTCAGCCCCCCCCTAAAGTTGCGTATCATTCGGCATAAATTATCGGGTTCTTGCCATCATCCCTGACACAGGGCAGACAAAAAATGATGGACCAAGTTTGTAGTCTTGGACTTTCGAAAGAAGACTTGGCCCCCCCAGCAGAGACGTGTATACAATGCAGAGGGTAAAAGAGCCACCAGTGGTGGATCTTTTGTGGAACTATACATATGGCCCCCCGTTTGACTACATTTGGATTGAAGTACAGCCTTGCTTACGCCCCCGTGTCTCGGGAAAGGAGTGCAAGGATTCGGGATTTTTCCCGGACTTTCCCCAGGAAATGTCGGATGTGCACATGGCCATCGGTCCATGGTCCGGATAGTCCCAGTATTGAACCCCTCTCATTTGCCCCTTTTCCCGCTGGACCATTTAAAGTTACCTGAAGAAGCGGAAGTTTTTCCCTGCATCAGTATGCAGACTTTGGTGAGGAAGGACGACTTGCAGTCAGGGCACCAAGACGATGATTGGCCCCCCATGAGAATCATCGCGGATTGCGACTCCTTCGCGATTCACACCCCAAGAATTCCTTTGCTTTCGGGAACCAACGAAGAAGGAGCTTGAGTCTTAGGCCCCAAGGATCTTGAACCGAGGGATAAAACCATCAGATTGGGGTTTTACCAAGGGTTTTTGTCCCAAAGTGAATGGTGGTGGATTACCACAGACCCGTCAAAACTCAACAGGCAATCTCTCGCCCGCCACCCCTTTTTCCCCACGCCATTTACACCCTCAGAAGTATAAGTCCACGGGGCAAAATTTTCACAACTGTGATGCCTTTGTGGTTATTGGCAACTACCCCCGCAGAGGATGATCAAAAACCCGATACTTTATCACTCCTTAGGGGCGTTTCCAGGATTTTTCGTGGCCCCCTGGGTTTTGCTGCAACAGGAGAGCCTTTTGTCGCGGGGGACGGGGGCACTCAGGGAGTAACGAACGCATAAAGGGGTGACTTCTCCTACAGATGGGATACATCTCACACCTTCAACGGGGTAAAGAAGTCCTGTAAAAGGGGTCATCAGCACGGTAAACCCTTTAAGCAGAGAAGTTCATTTTGGGGTGCATTGAGGTCAGCTTCTTGGGTACAAACTATCAAAATATGGTATTTAAACAGACCAGAGAAGGTGAGGGGGCCCTCACGAGTTTCCTACCCCCGCGAACTTAAAAGATCTTCGGTCATTTTGGGGTTGGTAAATCAACTGGTTTTTTTTACACCAAAATTTTGACCACTGCAGCACCGCTCCCCCCATGAGATCAAAAAGAGTTTTTCTTGGACAGCGGACCACACCAAAGCTTTATTTACATAAAAACTTTGTCAAAGCCACCATCTTCGCGTTTTATCCAGCTCTTCCACATTTTGCAGACCGACGCCTTAGACTCTATGGCCCTGGCAGTGTTTCGCGGACCACGGTGTGGAAAATACAAGATGGTGCAATGTGGATCTTTTTTTGATGGACCAGAAAAACGGTATGCGACCATCGAATTGGAAAGCAAGCTGCGTTTTTGGGTATGCAAATCAAGTTTATTTCAGGACTTCAGCACTTTAGTTTTATGAAGATCACCGTCCATTGGTTTCCATTTGAAACATTTTTCTCTGGATGCTATTTAAAAAACCTCGCCTCCCGCCATGAAGGTAAAAACGCACCCTACATTTTTACTGCAATGTGGTGTGAGTAAGGAGTTGTGCATTTCCCGATGCCCCCCCCGGTCCCGTGATCCCCAACAGTGGAAATGGTACCTTCAATACTGGGAAAGGACACTTCTTCAAAAGGGGGTTTTATGCGTCAAGTCTGTTCAAGCATCAGACGCTATGGAGCAAAAGGATCTCTTCATGGGAAAAAAATGCGTATGGGATTAAAAAGTCTTGAAAAATTGCTTTCAGTAAAGTCAGGGTTCCCAATGATGCTACAAAATGCCCAAATAACCTGCGTCCGTATGGAAAATTCGCAATGAGTTTTACAAAGGGTGCTTGGGGGTGTATGGACCCAAAAAGGGTTTTTTCCCTCTTCTTTACGCGTAGCACCTCCTGCCTGCATATTGCCAAATTTGGGTAGAAGCTACAAAGCGTTCGGCACAGCGACAGTCTTTTGGCCCGGCATTAAGGGAGACATAGTGAATACTGTTGTGCTGTGAGCATGCCAGGCCTTACGCCCAGCCGCAAAAGGAGCCCTTGCTGTTTTGAAGACAAACCCACAAAACCCTTTATGTCTTATCAGTGACTTTTTAGTGTTGCTGGAAAACACTTCTTGGGTATGCGGGCCCCTTTCTGGGTGGCGTTTTCATCCCGTGTGGAAAAAATGCAAAAAGTGCTTCAACGATTAGAACTTTGGCACATGTTCCTGATTTGGTGTCCCAGTTTTGCCCCGGACCGACGGGGGACCCCCGTTCTCCCGCGGAATTGCAAACCCTTTTTTTTAGCGATGGGGAGGCGCATGACATTCAAATCCCCATTACCCACATCCAAAGGGCATGCGAGGCGCTGTGAAAAAAGAAGTATCTATCAGAAGACAGCACAAGGGGGAAAATTTATGGAGGAGTTCGACAGAGGCTTTCGGAATTCGAAAAGCCCCAAATTTTACTGGTCTTCTCCGCCAAGTTTTGTTTGGGGTTTCCCCCTTTGCTCCCGTGTGCCTGCCCCCCTAGTGCCTTTATGAAGGATGGGAGCCAAGGGTGAAACTCGACCCTGTGCTGCAGTACGAGCCAAGGGCGTTTAAGACCCGCTTTACACTCGCGCCACCACTTTTCCAAGTAACAGTTGGGGCGATGTGCGAATCCAGGATCCCCCAATCCCAAAGGGTTTGGGAAAGGTTTGGGACTGTCATGGGTATTGGCAAAAACTCGTGATTTTCCTCAGGCTTCAAAAGGCCGATCGTGGCGCAAACGACCTTTTCCGCGCCCTACACATATGATTGGCACTCAATGATTGGAAGACAGCTGTCAGATGATGCCCTGGGTTTCCACCCATCGTGCCCGTTGACCTCGACGTTCGGAAAATATCAAATCGAAGTCCCTTCAAACTCCCCCTATGAACGTAAAAAGGGGGGAGGGGGATGTGGTTGTGATAATGAAATGAGTTGTGAACTTTTTTGAGTTGTGAGTGCCATATTGTGATCGCCATATACGGATATGATGAATATTATCGTACCTATATTGTGAAATTATTGATTTTTTAAATTTTTTATACGCCCTTTTTTGTGAAATTTTACCCATGTAAATATAGAAGATTATGTTTTGTTTTTTATTGCGTGTAGCTATCGCCTTGTAAAAGAGGAGATCTCTGTATAATTGAGAGTCAAATTTTTTTGTGTCTTAGTCACGTCTGGCAGCAGCACTCTCGGGCAGAAGTGACGCGTGGTGCCAGGACATGAGGAACTCTCTTTATTTTTGTCAGAGCCCGATCTCCAATGAAACCCACTTTAGTTTTTTAATTTGGGGATTCTTCCCCCCTCAAACATCGTAGGAAAAACCAAACAAACATATATAGAACCGAACAGTGAGTTACAAAAAAGTATCCCCGTCTTCTAACAATGCTGAAAATGAGTCAAAAAAAATCTCAAATTTTGTTTTTTGAGGTATTCTCTCACAACACTTTTGGAAATAAAAATTCACAAAGATACTTCATAGTACACAAAAGGGTGTATATTAATATTTCCTAACTTACCCCAATGCGCACATAACACGTTCATTATTGACAAAACTTAATATATAAAAAAATTTGAAAAGAATTTGGACAGAGCAGTCGTTTTTTATCATTGTTATTTTCGTTCATCAGTTTTTTTAATCGTAAATAACTTTAAGTATATACATTTTGTTTTTTTCTTGGGGGAAAAAAACGAAGCAAAAAATAGAAAAAAAAAACGAACAGCAAAAAAACAATGATGACCTTTGCGTAAGGCCGTTTATATCGGTTTTTGCACCACTTTGCAATTCATAAATCCTTAAATTTGTTTTTATTTATTATTTTTATTTTTTTTTTTTTTTTTTTGAGAGAGAGAAAAAAATATAAAAGAACATTACTAGGAAGAATTGCAATCTGCCCATGCGTGGTTATTGCTTGTTGGGTACCATTTTTAAGTTTTTACTAAATAGGGAGCCATAAATCAGAGGAGTCAAATGATTAAATTCAAAGCTTAAAAAAATTATATGTTGGTTTTTGCATGGGCGTATTTTTCCCCTTTTTTTAAAAATTGACAAAAAAGTAAAAAAAAAAAAAAAACTAATAACACCCAAGTATAAGATTGTAAAGAAGTTAGGGGTGATTCTTTTATAAAAAGAGAAAAAGATTTATTTGCTGATTTCTAGCCCAACCCAAAATTGTTTTGCTTGCATGAGCTTGTTTTTAAAAGCCCAATGAAATTTTTTTTTGTTTTGTTAAAAAAAAAAAAGAAGAAGAAAAAAAAAGGGAAAAAAAGAAAGAAAAAAAAAAAGAAAAGAAAAAAAAAAGAGGAAAAAAAAGAAAAAAGGAAAAAAAAAGAAAAAAATTTTTGGTCATTTTTGGATAAATTAAAATTTTTAGTGGCAAAGGTTTGAAATTTGGGATAATTTATTTTATTAAAAAAAAAAGATAAAAAACCCGTATCTTTTTTTTGCTGATTTCTTAAATAAAATTTTTTTTAAAAGACCTATTTAGGTTGGGGAATGATTTTTTTCTGATATTATTTTTTAATTTTTTAAAAGAAAAAAGAAGAAAGAAAGAAAAAAAAAAGAAACAAAAAAACAAAAAAAAGGGAAAAAAAAAAGAAAAAAAAAAAAAAAAAAAGGAAAAAAAAAAAGGAAAAAAAAAAAAAAAAAAAAAAAAAAAAAAAAAAGAAAAAAAAAAAAAAAAAAAAAAAAAAAAAAAAAAAAAAAATATTTTATAATATATTTTTATATATAAAATATATATATATATATAAAAATATTTTAAACAAAAATCAAAATTTGCCCTTCATTTCTGGCTCACTTTCAGTAAAATTAAAAAAATATTCAAATATTTAAAGCCTTGACAATGGGAAATAATTTCATCATCATTTCGCAAGTAGCCCCAACAAAAAAAATAAATTAAAGAGATACAAGGGAAAAAAACAAGAAGAAAATTTTTCTATGGTTTTCAAATAATATTATTTCCCCTCCCGATAAAATCTTCAAGTAGGGTGATGTTAGTTTTGCTTTTTGGTTTTTTTTAAATTTTATTTTTATTTGAATGAAATGATCTTCTTGTGAAAAAATGTATATGAAAATTTTTTTTAAACGTGATTTTGGTTTGCAGTATTTTTTTTTATTCATATTGGTTTAGTCTGTTTTAAGGGGCCGTTAATTAAAATAATTTTAATATAATTTAATATTATATTATATATATAAAAATTAAAATATATATTTTTATATAATATATAATATAAATATAATTTTATATTCATATAAAAAAAACAAACACAAAAAAAACAAAAAAACACACAAACCCCCAAAAACCCCACACACAACACACAAACACAAAACACCACACATACACACACACCCCAAAAACACCAAAACACACACAAACAAACACACCCCTTAAAATAAAAACACTTTCAATTCAAAACATTAAAACATATACATATATCAAACTACATTTTTTATATTTTATATATAATAAAATAATATATATATATAATTTAAAATTATTAAAAATATATATATATAAAATTTAAAATAAATAAAAGATAAAAAATAAATAAAAAAAAATTTTATATATTAAAAATATAAAAATTAAAAATAAAAAAAATAAAAAAATATATAAAATATATTATATTTTATTTTTATATATATATATAAAATATATATATATATATTATATATATAAAATTTTATATAAAATAAAAATATATATAAAAAATATATATATAATATATATTAAAATTTTTTGTGGTGTGTGTGTGTGTGTGGTTTTTGTGTGTGTGTGTGTTTGTGTGTGTTTGTGTTGGTGTGTGTGTGTGTGTGTGTGTGTTCGGTATGGATATATGTATATGCACTCAAATTTAAAAACCTACTCATTGAGTTCTTTGCAAAAATGTAAAAGGCTATTGCAGAATTAAAAAATGGTGACGTCGAAGTTTTGCAACCAGCCATGTTGTAAATGCTTCAACATCTTGGAAGGGAGCTTATTTGCCGGCCTTGTCATAAGAAGGATGTACCAAGAGCGTGTGTTTAGTGTGTGAGACGAGAGAAGGGCTTTAACCTAAGTATAAAGCCATTCATATACCTTACACCAAGCACAGAAAAAATGTAGATGCGCAGAGTGTCTCTTTGAAGTTTCGCTATTGACTGCAGAGGAAAAGTGCGAGCAACCAGACCTAAAACGCTTCCGCCCTTCGTTACCTGCTGCATGTATTTGAAGTACTCGATGCCTTTCTTTGACACAGTTGCACTCGCCGTCGATTTTGCATTTCAAGAATTGCAACGAAATACGATTTTCCAATGTATGGATAAAACAACGGAGAAAGCTTTCATTCTCCACAGACTCCTAGAAAGATAAATTACAATTCTGGCCAAAGAAAGCAATGATCTATCCATTTTTTCTCCCGTTTTGTTGCTGGTTTGTTTCTGCTCTCCAGCATCAGATTTTCTTTTCCAACAAGTTAAGTAGTTCTCGACAAAGAAAAACTAATACTTTTATGGGAATAAGAGAGTACGCAAGAATTTCAACAACTTAGCATATGTGTATGTGTGTGTGTGTGTGTGTGTGTGTATACATATTAAATACATATACACATGTATAATATTATATATATATATATATATATATATATATATATATATATATATATATATATATATATA
>NC_051387.1:37347158-37352158 GCF_015228065.2 Penaeus monodon
GATTTAGTTAACCTTTGAGCAATTCTCAGAATTTATATTCGAAAACAAAGGCCCGTGACTGTCACAGCTGATCAACAAACCTACGTTCCCCAAAAAGTATAAAAATGTAATACTTTGTCGTAGTTTACTATACTGCAAAAATTACTCCATAGTATCTATGACGGTGTAGACTTGTTCTACCAGCATAAACTTGAGCATCGAAAATTTATAGACAAATCGTAAGAACAATTAAATTCTTTCGTGAATACCGCCCTGAAGCGGTATTGTGGGTGTGAAAAGGGAATGAGTTGTGATCCTGTGATTGGAGTGCAATATTGTGTCCGCCAAAAATACAGGATATGATGACATATTATCGTACCTATATTGTGATAATTATATGATTATATTATATATATACTGCCTTTTGTGTGATATAAATATAGAAGATTATGTTTAGTTTATATTGCTGTGTAGCATATCGCCTATGTAAAAGAGTGAGATTCTCTGTATAATTTGTAGAGTACAATATTTTATTTTGTGTCTGTAGTCACACGTCTGGCAGCAGCACTCTCGGGCAGAAGCTGACGCGTGGTGCACAGGACTATGAGGAACTCTCTTTATTTTTGTCAGAGCGATCTCCAATAAACCTACTTTAGTTTTAATTGGTGTATTCTTCCCCTCAAGCATTGTAGAGAAAACACCAAACAAACATATATACGAACACGACACAGTGAGTATACAAACATGGCGCAGTGATCCAGTTATTCAGTTCTGACGCCAGCCCTGTGGCCCTGTGCAGTGAATTGTGGTGCTATAGTGAAGTGTAGTGTTGTGCTGTGGCTATAGTGTTTAGTGCAGTGCTATATTTAGCAGCATAAGGGAGCCGAATCGAAGCATATTGAAGATTGAAGTTTATAGGACGAGATATATCTTCGAGCTCTCTGCGACGCTCGTGAGCGACTGATTCTCTCGCGTCGCGGCTCGCTTACCCGCACGTGCCCGGCGTGACGTCACGGCACTGCCACGCACACACACTCACTCCCCCACACTGCTTTGGAGGGAAATTTAAACCGGGATTTGCGCCGAATTTGCTGTATTATCTTCACACCCTTACCACGGTACCATGGGTAAAGGAAAGAAACCGCAAGAGGCCAGTAAGAGCGACCCGGAGAAACCAGACTCTAGCCTTGAAGAGTCTGAAGGAGCCAGTGCCAGCATCCCACCTCCCACAGATATTACTACATTGCTCAGTGGATAATACAGAGGGATGAAAGAGGGAAGAAGCACGTGGGAAAGGGAGGAGGAAATCGTTCCCAGGCTGAGGAAGCCCGTCGGATGGAAGAAGCCCGTCGGAAGGAAAGGAAGCCCGTCGGAAGGAAGAAAGCCCGTCGGAAGGATGAGAACTGCTCGTTTTCAGGAGCTGATACTTCGCCTCACTCCCACAGCCCGTAGATTCAACTTCGAGTTCGCCAGTGAGCAATTCTGCTGCATCCAACGCTCTCACACCCCCGCCGACCCCGAAGCAACAATCCAACCTCCGAAAGTATTACCAACCGATGCGAGTCCCCAACATTACCGGGAATGGAAGCGCGAATGGTCCGATTATGCTGTCATGGTGGATCTCCTCAGTCTGCCATCATCAAAGCAGCATATACAGCTACGCATGTGCCATACATCTGAGATGCGACAGGTGCTGGAGCACAAGTTAAACGTGCCCGCAACCCAACTGCTCAGTAGATGATGTACTGACAAAGCTCGAGGAGCATATAAAGTGCCAGTAATGAGGCGCTGCGACGGAAGGCCTTCTCCGATTTGCAAGCAAGCAGACGGCGAGTGCTTCGATGACTTTTGGATAGGGCTGAAAATCTTGTCACGGGAGATAGATCTTTGCAAGGCTCAGGACCATACATGCTGTGAGCAGTGGTTTAAACACGGCATACTAATGGGTATACGTGATGGGGAAAACTTACCCAAAAGCTCATTCAGATGGACTGTTCGGCGACATTGCTAGATGTTTTGGAGAAATGCAGGTCTCATGAATCATCAAAGACAGCATCATCTGCTTTGAGGGACACAGTTTCATCACGCGCTGTTTCTCAAATAAAAAGATAAAAAGGCTGCCCTGAAGCAGAAGTCTAAGATGAGCCCCAAGCTCACCTTTGCCTAGTAAAGTCTGCAACTGCTGTGGTCGTAAACATGAAAAGGTCTATGCAGAGCCACTACTTCCCACATGTCGTGCTTGTGGCAAGAAAGGGCCCAAATTGGGGCATTCTACTGCAAAGTGTCCTGCCAGGAATGCCAGATGTAAGGTCTGCAATGGGCAGGGACACTATGAAAACTGCTGTCAAAAGAAACGGAAAGCTAAAAAGGCAAAGAAAGGACACAAACCAAACTTGAAAGTATAAGTTCTGTATCCCCTTCAGTGCCCACATCCAGGAATGTCACCTCTACTGCACGACCTAAACCTCAGCCTTCCCCTAAAGTCTGCGTATCTTTCGCATAAATTATAATCGGTAGTCTTGCCATCATCCCTGACACAGGTGCAGACACAACTGTCATTGGACTCAAGCATCTTAGTATCTTGGACTTTCGAAAGAAACTTGGCACCACCAGCAGAGACAGTGTACTACAATGCAGATGGGTCACAGATGCCACCAGTGGCTGGACCCTTTTTGTGGAACTATCACATATGGCGACCGTTCGACTACATGTTGGATTGAAGTACAGCCTTCGTTTAGACCCCGCTGCTCTTTTGGGAAGGATGCAAGGATTTCGGATTGTTCCGGACTATTTCCCCAGGCAAATGTCGGATGTGCACATGGCCAATCGAGTCCATGGTCCGGATAGTACGCCAGTATTGAACCCCTCTCAGTTGCTGCCTTTACCGCTGGACCGTTGAAGTTACCTGAAGAACAAGGAAGTATTTCCTGCATCAGTATGCAGACGTCTTGGTGGGGAAAGGGAGCCTTGCAGTCAGGCCACTCAAGACGATTTTTTGGGCCCACCCATGAGAATTCATCTGCGGGATAATGCGACTCCCTTCCGATTCACACCCCAAAAATGATTCCTTTGACTTTTCGGGAAACCCAAACGAAGAAGGAGCTTGAGTCATTAGTGACCCAAGGCATCTTGAACCAGTAAGAGATAACCATAAATTTGGGTGTCATCCAAGGGTTTATTGTCCCAAAAGTGAATGGTGGTGTTCGTATTACCACAGACCTGTCAAAACTCAACAGGCAAGTCTCTCGCCCTGCCCACCCTTCTCCGACGCCATTACAGCCATCAGAAGTATAAGTCCACGGTCAAAATTCTTCACAACTGGGGATGCTCTTTGTGGTTATTGGCAACTACCCCTGCATGAGGATGATCAACACCTGACTACATTTATCACTCCTTAGGGGACGTTTCAGGTATTGTCGTGGCCCATGGGTTTTGCTGCAACAGGAGACGCCTTTTGTCGCCGAGGTGACAGGGCACTTCAGGGAGTAACGAACTGCATCAAAGTTGTGGATGACATTCTCCTACATGATGAGGACTACATCTCACACCTTCAAAGTGTAAATGAAGTCCTGTCAAAGGGGTCATCAAGCAGGGATAACACTTAATGCAGAGAAGTTCATTGTGGCTGCATCTGAGGTCAGCTTCTGTGGTACAAACTATCAAGATATGGGGATTGAAGCAGACCCAGAGAAGTGAGGGCCATCACAGAGTTTCCTACCCCCGCGAAATTAACAGATCTTCGGTCATTTATGGGCTTGGTAAATCAACTGGTTGTGTTTACACCCAAGATTTTTGACCACTGCAGCACCGCTCCGCCCCCTGATGAGTCCAAGAAGAGCTTTTACTTGGACAGCGGCCCACCAAGCTTTTATTGACACTAAAAAAGCTTTGTCAAAAACCACCCATACTTGCGAAAGTTTTGATCCAGCTCTTCCTACCATTCTGCCCGCCGACGCCTCTAGACTCTATGGGCCTCGGCTATGTGGGTTTCTGCAGGACCCCGGTGCTGGAAGATACAAGATGGTGCAATGGGGGATCTCGTTTCTTGATGGACACAGAAACACGGGATGCGAACCATCGAATTGGAAATGCAAGCTGTCGTTTGGGGCTATCAGCAAATGCAATTCTATCTTCATGGCTTCCAGCACTTCAGTTTTTATGCAGATCACCGTCCTTGGTTCCTATTTTTAACCATTATTCTCTGGATGCCCATTGAAAATCCTCGCCTCCAGCGCAAAGAAGGGTAAAATTCACCCTACATTTTTTACTGCAATGTGGTGTGCAGGTAAGGGGGTTGTGCATTCCTGATGCCCTCCTCCCCCGGGCACTGTGAGTTTACCCAACAGTGGAAGATGTACCTTTTAAAACTGAGATGGACACTTCTGTCAAGATTGCGGCTTTTCATGCTGTCAAGTCTGTTCAAGCATCAACGCTATAGACGAGCAAGAGGATCCTTCATGGAAGAATTGCGTATGCTGCATCTAAGGGATGCCTCATATGAAGAATTGCTTCATCATGTAAAGTCAGGATTCCCCAATGACTGCTACAACCTGCCAAATAACCTGCGTCCGTAAATGAATTCGCAATGAGTTGTACAACGATGGGACTTTGGTTGTATGGACCTAGAGTAGTTGTCCCTGCTTCTTTACGCCGTAGCACCCTCGCTCGCCTGCATGATTGCCACTCCGGTGTAGAAGCTACAAAGCGTCGTGCACAGCAGACAGTCTTTTGGCCAGGCATTAATGCAGACATAGTGAATACTGTTCGTGCCTGTGAGCCATGCCAGCGCCTACAGCCTAGCCCCGCAACAGGAAACCCTTGCTGTAGAAGACAAACCCACAAGACCATTCATGTCTGTATCACTGATTTTTTAGTGTTGCTGGAAAACACTTCTTGTGTATGCTGACCGAACTTTCCCGGATGGGCCCGTTGTCATCCCGTGTGAAATAATGCAACAAGTGCTTCAACGATTAGAATCTTTCGGCACATGTTCCGTGATCTTGGTGTCCCAGTTCGCCTGC
>NC_051387.1:37390955-37397709 GCF_015228065.2 Penaeus monodon
TATATCTATATATATATATAATATATATATATATATATATATATATATATATATATTATATATATATATATTGTGTGTGTGTGTGGTGTGTGTGTGTGTGTGTGTGTGTGTGTGTGTGTGTGTGTTTATTTATTCATTTATTCATTTATTCAGAAGATTTTTCTTCCAAACTTTCGACTAATGGATTTGAATTTACCTTAAGATACATTGACCGTTAAATTGGATATAAACAGTCCACATACTCTACTTTTTGATAACTCCTAAAAAATTATTTTAAAACAAAAATACTGATACTTCGTTTTCTCATGTCATTAGTCTATCTTACATGATTGCACTGTACTTGACAATTGCTTCGTGAGTACTTTTTTAAAGTATACTTGACTAAAGTACAAGTATAAAAACAATATGAGTAATAGTATGCAAATATAAGATACAAGTCTGATTATATATCATTCCCAAGCATCTGTATTTATTGCAAAGTGCAAGTCATTGTGTTTTGGACCCAAGCCTGGTTATATTACATCTAGTCAGATGAACCTTTAAAACATGCTATTGTGTCACCTTGTCTGCTTATTGCTATAGATGGATCATTATCAAGAGGTGAAATGTAATATGAAACGGTATAAATGCTGTCTTTTCAACTCACTGTATACTCTCTCTCTCTCTCGCTCTCTCTCTCTTTTTTTTTTTTTTTTTTTTTTGGAGGGAGAGGGGGGGTTGTGTGTGTGTTGTGTGTGCGCGCTCGCGTGTGTGGTGTGTGTGTGTGTATGTGTCTGTGTGTGTGCCTCTCTTTACTCAAGTGTCCCGAATAACAATGAATAAAAATAATTTGCTAGGTATACCGTTTGAAACATATCCCTTTTCTATCTGCACTGGAGCTCTCTCTCTCATCTCTCGCTTTCCCCCTTGTGAAGAGGGGAATGAGCTTTGTAATACAGCACAGATATACCCTACTGTAAGATAGTAATACTTACGTAAAGCTGTGATATCATTAGGATCCTCTGAACTAATAAGTCACCATAATATTTTTTGCAATGTAGTGGACCTAGAAAGTAATAGTTCATAAAGGAAGAACCAATCTATACAGCTACACAGAAAGATGGATAGACAGACAGACAGACGGACAGACAGACAGACAGACAGACAGACAGACAGACGGACAGACAGACATACAGACAGACAGACGGACAGACGCAGACAGACAGACAGACAGACAGACAGACAGACAACCGGACAGACAGACAGACAGACAGACAAACGGACAGACGACAAACACACACACACACACACACAGGCAGACATACAGACAGAACAGCCAGCCAGACAGACAGACAAACAAACAAAGAAGCAGACAGACAGGAAGAGAGACTGATAGATAGATATATCCTTAGACACAGATAGACGTGACTTCTGGATGTGGCATGAACCAGCCTGCGATGTGTACGAAGCGTGCGTTGAATGCGGGCTGTAGGTCAAAGCTGTTGCCACGGGACACCACTAGAGACACCTGGCCAACCAAATCATTTACATGAGTGCCATACATCTGTTATATACAATTTTAGAAGAAAGCAAGTTATTTAAGAAAAATAATATCAACAATTCTATTATAATTCTACTTGTTTCGTACATCCGTCGGTTCGTTCGTCCTTTCGTTACGCTTCCATTCTACGCCTGATATCATATTCCATGTGACTTTATAACTGAAAAAACTATTTATATGTAGGACAGACATAAGTTCAATTCAGCGATATTTCCCGGAGGATTGTTGGTCCTCACTTATATGTGGCTCGGCAGAATATAGGCCTGCTATGCCTGGAACAATATTCAGTGTGGTGTACAGTGGGGTGATCACTGACAGCATGAATATCAAAGGACACACACACACACATTGTTGTTTGGTAATTGAAAACATAAATATCAAAGCACACACACACACACACACACACACACACACACACACACACACACACACACACACACACACTCATTTTTGTTGCTCAAACTTACTTCAACATGTACACTCACATCCCCACACACATACGTATTATACACACGCGACGCGAATATGTGTACCGCTAATAATTTTCCAAATTTGATCAAATGTTCACACACACACACACACACACAACACACACACACCCACACACACACACACACACACACACACCCACACACACACACACACACACACACACATATATGTGTTGTGTGTGAGCATAGACAAATATATACATATGTTTTATATTATATATTTATATATAATATATATATATATATATATAAATATATATATATATATATATTATATAATAATATATATTATATATATAGATTTATATATAATCTGTCTATACACCCACACTATAAATTTGTGGTGTTGTGTATAGACAGATATATATGTTTCATATATACATTCATATTATATATATATATATATATATATATATATATATATCTATATGAGTATATACACACACACACACACACACACACACCACCACCACACACACACACACACACCACAATACACACACCTACACACACACAAACACACACACACCCGACGACACACACAACACACACACACACACACCACAACACACCACACACACACACACACACACACACCACATATAATATATATATATATATATACATATATATTATATATATATATATATATATATATATATATATATATATATATATATACCATATATATGCATGTTCATATATATAGAAAGATATATGTATATGATGTACAGCATATATTCAACATCAAAGGGCTGAAATTACAGCATCGCCAGGATGAATTTTGTTGCTCAAAAGTTACTCCAAAGGCGCTACACAGGCACACACAAACACACACACATGATAAGGAGGGTAATATATATGTATACATGTGCATATATTATATAATATATATATATAATATATATATATATATATATATAGATATTATATATATATAATATATATATCTATATATATATGCATAGACATGTATGTATATATGTATACATGTGTATATATCTACACATATGCATATATACATATATGTACACATACATTTAAAGTGTATATATAAATATACATTTGTATATATATTTACATACATATGCATACATCCATTTCACACACACATCACACACACACACACACACACACACACCACACACACACACACATATAATATATATATAATCTATTATATTATATATATATATATATATATATATAATTATATATGCATATATATATATATAATAGATATATATATATATATATATTATATATATATATATATATATATAGTGTATATATATATATATATATAAGGTTATATATATATATATATATCATATTATATACCATATATATATATATGTATAGTATATATATATAGCCCTTATCGCATTTATTACTTCATCATAATAACTATGACAATGATAACAGTAATAATAATAATAATAATAATAATAATAATAATAATAATAATAATAGTAATAATAATAAATATAAATAAATAATAATAATAATAATAATAATAATAAATAATTATGACAATAATACTGACACTAACAATGTTGGATAAGAGTAATATATAATATAATAATAAAAATACTACTACTACTATAATAACAGTATCAATATTGATAACAATAATAGTAAAAGAAGAAAGGTAATAATTATGAAAATGATAATAATGAGAATGATGACAGGCATAGCAATATCTTTCATATAAATTGCTTATGATTATATAATTAGATATTTTGATAATTATTCTTATCATTATCAATAGGATTATAACCATAATAAAAAAGAATCATTAATTATCATTTTATCATTTATAATCTGTAGTCAAAATGACAATATTCTGGTATGGGGACTGCAATTACTTTGATATTATTTGTATGACATGTCCATGATCAATTACACATTTTTGGATTAACGGATAAAGAAAATGAATTATAACGTGCATGGCTCATTTTTATACCAGTTTACCTTCAGATTTGATAAGTTTTAGGTATCATAAAACCTATGACTGATCCCGTTTTAATTCACTTAACGTCGCGGTGGCCATTTCATCATCGAAAGATTCCACTTACTCTCACAGAGTTCCAGTCGCAAGAGAAAAGAGAAGCAGACAGAAATAAAAGAAAGACAAAGAACAGCAAATAGCAAATAAAAAAAGTATATCATGTGTTTTGTACATACATACATACATATATATATATACCCACACACACAACACATTTATATATATTATTATATATATTATTATATAATATATATATATGTAATATATATATAATACATATAATATATATATCTATAATATATAATATATATATCTTATACATTCACACATGTATATATGTTATATGCTTCCATATCTATTCTATCCTATCTATCTATATAGACACATTATGTGTGTGTGGGTGTATATGTATATGTAATATATATATACTATATTATTCACATAATATGTATATATATCAGTCATATATATATATATATTATAATATATATATATATATATATATATTATATGTGTGTGTTTGTGTGTGTGTGTGTGTGTGTGTGGTGTGTGTGTGTGTGTGTGTGTGGTGTGTGTGTGCTTGATTGAAAGTCCGCATGCGCAAACCTACTGTGACGCGCAGTATTAAATAATCAAATCAAATCAATCGCTGCAGTGACTGCCCATGGACTCGCCTTACTAGTGGGAAAGTCGTCTTCAAGTGGAGCAAGGAGTGTCAAGAATCTTTCAACGGCTGAGACATTCTCTGGCAAGTAACCCACTAATAGTGGCCCCGAATTTCAAAAAAAAAACATTCATTCTTAATTCCGACGCAAGTGGCTTTGCAATAGGAGCGGTTTTACTTCAAGAGGGGGAACATGGTATATTGCATCCTATAGCCTACCCCTCGGCGAAAATGGATATACATCAGATGGGATACAACACTATAGAGAAAGAACTTATTGCAATTGTTTCTCCAATAAAAAAAAAAATCGAGTGCTACCTCTATGGCAACTCCTCTCTCCACAGAACATAATCCCCTAACGTTTCTTGACCGGAACAAGTATTCCAACCGACGGCTTCTGCGATGGTCCCTCTTTTTACAATCATATGGGCTGAGAATGTAAAACATCAAAGGATCTAAAAACGTCATCGCAGATGCGCTTTCCCGACCAACCCTGTCATCTGTCGTCGGGACCACATCTAAACTGCAAGTCGAATCTTATTGAGAAAATCCAATTTCTGCTGGGGACGTCTTAAAGAAGTGTCCCAACGACTCAAACTATACCGCAAACTACCGCACCTCCCTGTATAACTTTAAGGAGAGCGAGGCGGCGAACACACACTCAGCCAAGGAAATAAAACATCGCCACGGTCAAGGCCTTGTCTTCTCTGTTACGATGTGCAGTGCAGTGACTATAATGAATATGGTGATCAGGACATTTGCCATTAAGCTAGATGAATATTAATTGTATATAATTGTAAAATGTGAAATTATGGTATGATGAAGAATTAATAGATTATAGAATTTTAGTTATGGGAAATAAACTTTTTTTTTAATTCATGTGGCCTCCTTTAATAATAATAATGTGGGAAGTAATAATATACACAGATATGCACCGGCGTGCGCGCACTCCCACACACACACACACACACACACACATACACACACACACACACACACACACACACACACACACACACACACACACACACACACACACACACACACACACACACACACACACATATATATATATATATATATATATATATATATATATATATATATATATATATATATACATATATGTGAATATGTATGTATGTATATATATACATATACATATACACCCACACACACATAATGTGTATATATAGATAGATAATAGATATGTATGGAAGCATATACATATATACATGTGTGAATGTATATATATATATATATATATATATATATATATATATATATATATATATATATATATATATAATTGTGTGTGTGTGTGTGTGTGTATATATATGTATGTATGTATGTACAAACACATGTATATTACTTTTTTTATTTGCTTATTTGCTGTTCTTTGTCTTTCTTTTATTTCGTGTCTGCTTCTCTTTTCTCTTTGCGACTGGAACTCTGTGAGAGTAAGTGGGAATCTTTCGATGATGAAATGGCCACCGCGTTAAGTGAATAAAACGGATCAGTCATAGTTTTACATGAATACTAAAACTTTTATCAAACTGAAGGTAAACTGGTATAAAAATGAGCATGCACGTTATAATTCATTTCAGTTATCCGTTTATCCAAAATGTGTTAATTGATCATGGACATGTCATACAAATTAATATCTAAACGTATTGCAGCCTCATACCAGAATATTGTCATTTTGACTACAATTATAATGATAATAATGATAATAATGATTCTTTTTATTATGGTTATAATCCTATTGATAATGATAAGAATAATTATCAAAATATCTAATTATATAATCATAGCAATTTATATGAAAGATATTGCTATGCCTGTCATCATTCTCATTATTATCATTTTCATAATTATTACCTTTCTTCTTTTACTATTATTGTTATCAATTTTGATACTGTTATTATAGTAGTAGTAGTATTTTATTATTATTATTATTACTATTATCAACATTGTTATTGTCATTATTATTGTCATAATTATTATTATTATTATTATTATTATTATTATTATTATTACTATTATTA
>NC_051387.1:37397809-37406444 GCF_015228065.2 Penaeus monodon
ATTATACAAAAATCAAACATATATAATAAATAAAAATATATCATGTTTGTACATACATACATACATATATATCACACACCCACACACACACATTTATATATATATATAATATATATATATATATATATATATATATATATATATATATATATATATATATATGTGTGTGGTGTGTGTGTGTGTGTGTGTGTGTGTGTGGTGTGTGTGTGTGTGTGTGTGTATGTGTGTGTGTGTGTGTGTGTGTGTATGTGTGTGTGTGTGTGTGTGTGTGTGGGAGTGCGCGCACGCCGGTGCATATCTGTGTATATTATTACTTCCCACATTATTATTATTAAAGGAGGCCACATGAATTTTAAAAAAAAAGTTTATTTCCCATAACTAAAATTCTATAATCTATTAATTCTTCATCATACCATAATTTCACATTTTACAATTATATACAATTAATATTCATCTAGCTTAATGGCAAATGTCCTGATCACCATATTCATTATAGTCACTGCACTGCACATCGTAACAGAGAAGACAAGGCCTTGACCGTGGCGATGTTTTATTTCCTTGGCTGAGTGTGTGTTCGCCGCCTCGCTCTCCTTAAAGTTATACAGGGAGGTGCGGTAGTTTGCGGTATAGTTTGAGTCGTTGGGACACTTCTTTAAGACGTCCCCAGCAGAAATTGGATTTTCTCAATAAGATTCGACTTGCAGTTTAGATGTGGTCCCGACGACAGATGACAGGGTTGGTCGGGAAAGCGCATCTGCGATGACGTTTTTAGATCCTTTGATGTTTTACATTCTCAGCCCATATGATTGTAAAAAGAGGGACCATCGCAGAAGCCGTCGGTTGGAATACTTGTTCCGGTCAAGAAACGTTAGGGGATTATGTTCTGTGGAGAGAGGAGTTGCCATAGAGGTAGCACTCGATTTTTTTTTTTATTGGAGAAACAATTGCAATAAGTTCTTTCTATATAGTGTTGTATCCCATCTGATGTATATCCATTTTCGCCGAGGGGTAGGCTATAGGATGCAATATACCATGTTCCCCCTCTTGAAGTAAAACCGCTCCTATTGCAAAGCCACTTGCGTCGGAATTAAGAATGAATGTTTTTTTTTTGAAATTCGGGGCCACTATTAGTGGGTTACTTGCCAGAGAATGTCTCAGCCGTTGAAAAGATTCTTGACAGTCCTTGCTCCACTTGAAGACGACTTTCCCACTAGTAAGGCGAGTCCATGGGGCAGTCACTGCAGCGATTTGATTTGATTTGATTATTTAAAATTATCTGCCGCGTCAACAGGTAAGGTCATTAGCGGCGAATGCCTTGTTAAATAGAAACATTAAAATGTTTAAAACTTTAAAAAACTATCAATAAACATCTAACAAATAACAATAAATATACTAAAAATCAAAGCATAAATATTTAGCTCTGTGTATAAAATTATTGCATAAACATTATGCATGATTAGATTTTATTGAAAATATTAGTCTCCCTAAGGAAACTAATAAGACCTTCTATATCACAATCCTCCCCCAATACATTTTTCATTGCATATGGGTGAGATAAGTACATACGTCTTTGGTCTGAGAATGTTGCACATCTTTCCACTACATGTGCGACCGTTAATGGCTCTTGGCATTCCTCACAAAATGCTTGACTTTTAGCCATCATTGGTCCATGAGTCAGTCTTGTGTGCCCGATTCTTAGACTTGTTAATGCAACTTCCACTTTTCGGTTGGGATAGATGCTAGTCACCCAACTGCCAAGATTATCTCTAATCTCTCGCAGTTTGTTTCTGGAGGTATGCCTTCATTGATCCTTCCATTTATCACGAAGACAACTCCTGATGCTGGGTTTCAAGTCGGTGTGTGGGAGAGGAAAACGAGCATCACGAGGCTGAGTGGCAGCTGCCTTGGCCTTCTGATCAGCTCGCTCATTCCCACTGATACCAACATGTGCTGGCACCCAACACAGTTACCTTTTTACGTGTTGACATCAGTACAAGCCAATCTTGAACGTCCCTTACTACTGGATGTGATGAGTTTAAGCTCTTGATTGCTTGCAAGACACTACGAGAGTCGGAATATATCACAATAGAATGGTTCGTAAGATCTCTAGTCACTTAACTGCTGCCAGGATGGCATGTAACTCCTGCAGTGAAGATCGTTCTACTATGAAAGCACTGCCAATTGCAGTCTTCCTTTCGGCTCACTTACTGCAAAGCTCACGTAGAGCCTTTTTCCTACTTTGAACCGTCTGTATATATTGCTTTGATCCTTGTACTTAGAAATATGCTAAGAAATCTCTCTCTGACTTCTGCTTCGGATCTCTCCCTTTCCCATTCCGACCAAATCCAGCTCGACATGATTATCCAAGGGGTTTGAAATTGGGGACTCCAACAGCCAGAACCATGGTGATAACTTAAATTAAGATCTTCCACAAGATTCCTCATTCTCCTACCACAGTACTAGGCTATACTCCAAGGGGGTGAAAATCAATCGGATGTTAGATCCGGAATGCCTTTTGTAGTAATGTGTAGTAAATCAAGGTTCTGTAGTCCCCGGTGTAATGAAAGAGGTGTTGCTCCACTCTCAGCAACATGGCCCTCCACATGTTTGACGACTGACGCCCAGTACAGATTCTGTATCTTTCAGTGTAACGGAGTCCAACATCCGGAGAATGGTGCGAGTTGCAGATGAATATAGCCCACATCCATAATCAAGCTTACGATGATAAGCGCTCGGTAAAGCCGCAGAGCTTTGTGCGGTCCTGTACCCCAAGATAGATGTGAAAGACCCGCAAAACTCGAGGCGCTTTTGTAGCCTTCACTTTTCACTGTTTGGATGTTAGGCACCATGTAGTCTTGAGTCCAAAAAATTAGACCAGTACTTCACCTCTTGACAATTTGCAATGTGTTTGCTCCTACAATAGAGGAATGATTGAATTTTCCTCGTTTGTTGAAATGTAATAGCTATGTCTTGCTTGGGGAAAATTTGAACCCATTCATGTTGCCCACGTGACAACCCTGATTTATTGCATGCCTGCATGTGTCCTTGCACAATCCTGTAAGCTTCCTCCTGGAGCAGTACGTGATATAAAGTCATCCACATACAGATTACATGAGACAGCACTTGGACACACCTTTTATGATGTCAGTTATAGCAGATGGCTACACAGGGTCACACTTAAGCACTCCTTTGTGGGACCCTTCCAGCTGATCTTCCAGGTAAGAAACTGTTTCCCACCCGAACTCTACACTTCCTGTTAGCAAGGGAAGCTTTTGTAATGAAAGGTAGGTAATGCTCCTCTAAACCAATGTCATATAGCTTCAAGAGTAATGCATGCTTTCCAAGTGGTATCATAGCCCTTTCTAGGTCAGACGACGGCTACCGCTGTTACGTCGTCTGTGCTACTGTAATTCTTATAGGCATCTTTTCCATCCTTACAATTGTCATCTGTGTCGATGTCAATCTTCTAAACCCTATTTTGTGTGTGGGATGCCACGGAAAGTCCTATCAGATGTGATAGATACACTCACGTAATCCTTTAGTGATATATTGACAGGAGAGACTACATACCGAGGGTCTCACTGACGTACATCCGTCTCGTCCGTGTGACAGTGCGACTGACTTCTGTCTAAAACTAATGTTGCCCATACCGCTGTATCATTGTTCATATAACACAGTTCGTCCACTGATACAATACCATATATATACACAGCCATATTGAATGGGTAGCACGTTTTTCTTATTCTAGCAGCCATGTCCACCTGAAATTTTACCATTTTCTCCATCCAGCTTGCAGATGCAGCTGTGAGAGAAATTGGTCTGTAATTTCCTGGTGTGGAAGCATCCTTGCCATGTTTAGGGGACAGGAATGATTTATAGCCTCTTTCCATGTGGATGGCACTGCACCCTCCCTATAGATCCTATTAAATAGGTCCCAACAGGAACTGGGAGCTCTCTGGTAAGTGAGTATATCATTTGGTATGGAAGTATCGTCACTTCCTAGGTCAGTCTTTGGCAGAGCTGCAAAGCAGAGTCCCATCTCCTTGCGCAAAAATTGGCAAGTTTGTATGGAAGTTCTGCTGCAGTCCTACTGAAGGTGGATGGCCCTGACGTAACATCACTGCTACTCCTCCATGAGGTCCATTATCAAAAGTCTCATAATGAATTTGGAATCCTCTCAGGGAAATCGGATGGTTTTCCCTGGTCATAATCTTCTTTGTACGCATACACAAACCTGGGTTACATGAAGCTTCAGATGTTGCAGTTTCTTCCCATTTTGCATGAATTCCCCTGACAGTTCCATTGGATCTAGGGTATCAGTTCTCCTCCAAACTACGTCTTCATCCGGTGTTTGGCAGCACCTGTGGTCAAGGTTTGCCCCACACCTTTAGGCTGTTCCTTTCCAGTATCTTGGGAGAATCTTTTGAGGGGTTGTTTACCCGTGGAACAAGGGCGGACGTGAGACTTTGCTTCAGTGGCATTCTGCCTAGCAGCGGAGGCCCCTGTGGATAGGGTGGCAGCTGGAGCTGTCACCATTAAGGCCTCTGGAGACCCCACTTTGAAATAACTCTTTTGAACAGGCTCAGGATTCCTTTGCCCGGGCAAGGGGCGTACCTGAGCCTTTGCTTCAGGGGCATTCTCCCTGACATGAAGCTATCAGATGTTGCAGTTCTTCCCATTTTGCATGAATTCCCCTGACGTTCCTTGATTAGGGTACAGTTCTCCACTACTTCTCATCAAGGTGTTTTGGCAGCAACTATGTCAATATTTGCCCACACCTTTAGGCTGTCCCTTTCCAGGATCTTGGGAGAATCTTTTGAGGGGTTGTTTACCCGTGGAACAAGGGCGGACGTGAGACTTTGCTTCAGGGGCATTCTGCCTAGCAGCGGAGGCCCCTGTGGATGTGGTGGCAGCTGGAGCTGGTCCACATTGAGGCCTCTGGAGCCTTACCTGATGCTCAAAGACCTTACTTTGAGAGGAGGAGTCCTCCTCAATAGACCCTTCACTCTACTTCCGTTTCTGGTGGAATTCACCAGAGCAGTTGCAGCATTGGGGACTGAGGTTTAAAGGACTTGGCAGAGTGGTGTGTTTAAGATGCACCGGGAAGGGCAAGGATTTGTTGGGAAGGAGGATTGATTACACCGAATCAAAGGATTGCCCTGCTGTGACAACAGCACACTAATGGGGCACGTCACTTTGCCTCTGGAAAAACTAACTTTCTCCTGCTCCTTATTACCAATACTTCTTTTCAAATTTGTACCTTTTTACATTGCTTTGACCCAAGCTTCATGTACTTCTTTGCAGTGTAACAGCATATTGGACCAGGGGGGGCAGCTGTCATCTCCTTGATGACTCTGTTGTACCACACCCCCTTTTTTTACGACATCCTCTTGTTTGGTTTGTCCTATTTTTCCTTAAACGGCAAGAGTTGGCTCCATGCCCTAACCCTGGCAGTGGAAGCACTCGCATTGGGGTGGGCACATATACTTTAACCTTGAGGTGGTACCATGCCACTTAAAACCGTTTCGGAAGGACTAACACGTTAAAAAGTTAGAAGGAAGAGCTGGTGTCGACTGTTCCAACCATCAACTTTCCTCTTAAAATGTTTTAACTAACTGCCACTACATTAAAATTCCCTCTAGTTTTCCTCTAACAGTTTCTTCTCCTCAGAATCCCTCATCAGGTCTCGGGAAAAGACAATTCCCTTACACTGATTTGAGGGTTTTGTGAGGAGAACATGAAACTTCAGTCCCAGGGATGTCACTTATCGCACACAGACGGTCACTCTCATCTGGTGACGAAACCTCAACTACTAGGCTACCATCTCGCTGTACTTCAAAAATATCAAGATCTATGATTGATACACCATCAATGGTCTTCACTTCTAGGTACTTACTATATGAAATACTCTAATATTTACCAGGTAAGATTTCCTTAGTGGATTGAGGAGGACTTTTTCCCCTTCTTACCGTTTGGTAAGGAACCGGAACCATTACGATTCCCATTTCTTGCCCTATGGAAGGTTTCCATAGTGCCGGCATTGCTGTTCCCCGAGGGAATGGTTGGGGATTGCGTAGTCGTCAGGGAGAGCTGATCTTTGTAAATTTGTAGTACTCATACAAAATTAGAATTCTTCATTTCCTCCCCCCCCCACCGCACCATGGGTCCAATGAGGGGCACTATAGTTGGGGCTAAAAATCTCCCAACAGCCACATGGATATGGGAAATATACGCAGCATTATTGCAGTACTGAATGGCCGTGTGGACCTGTGCACTACGACTGAACGTGCCTGCTTGACCCTACCATATTTGACCACCGATTACTTGACCAAGACACCTGTCTAACCAGAATAACGGAGTCAAAGAGGTGTGTCGCTTAGCTTGCCGCTAGCGTGCACATCGCTCACCCTCCCGGACTCCTGTCATCCTTGTGATACAGAATGATGCCACACACTGCAACACACATGGGAGCAGTTCTCCCTGATCCAAGATGGAATGAACCAGGGGTGGGTGCACCATCCCCTCTCATAGGCCTTGGTGCATTTTGTCTCATCCCTCACTGGTGACCCCTCCAGCTCACCAGATTATTGGGACCTCAAGCCCCCCCCACTGTGGCAAGGCGGCTTCCGTTGGGGGGGTCACCGCAGCGAAGTTTTGGAAAGAATCGTCGATAGAAGCCTGTCATATTCAAGAAATTTTCTAATGATGGAAATAGGGTAGTTGAGAATAACCTCTACATTAGGCAGCTTGTCCTTGTCCATGTCCAACTACGTGTCCTAGGTAAGTCACTGTGGCACTGCAAAATGAAATTTTGGCTGGTTCACCTGTCAGGTGTGCCTCATATGCAATCGTTGCAGGACGACTTTCAAGGTGATGGAACCAGGATTCTGAAAGGTCAATAATATCGTACCAAATACATAGGCCTCTCAAGATCTTGCCATAGATTATGACTAGATATTGATAGAGGCCAAAAGGAGTAATAAATGCTGATATTTGCGGAGCTTTCTCTGTAAGTCTTACTTGGTAGCAGCCCTTTAACAAATCTATTTTTGTAATGAACTTAGACTGACCTACAGAGTCTATTAAATCATCAATTCTCGAGACAGGATAAGAGTCTGGAATTGTCACTGAGTTCACAAGTCTGTAGTCGGTGCATAAATGTATCTGACCACCTTATTCTGGCACTAAGAGACAGGGAGATGCCCATTGAGAATGGCTTGGATATGCCAGGCCGTTTGCGAGAAGATAATCAATCTCGTCTTTCATTTGTTGTTTCTTCATGGGATGGAGTCTGTAGGGTGCCTGGCGGATAGGTAATGCACCAGGGATTAGCTCAATATCATGTTATATTACTGTACAATGGCCGGGAGTACCCGAGAACAAGCCTAGATGAGCGTTAGCCAGGGTCATCACATCGTTGCGCTAAGAATAGTTAAGATGTCCAAGGAATAATTGTAACTTTGAAATGATTTCAAAGTTTGATATATCATTCCATGGATTTAAATCATCTTTATATCTGCTATTCTCATTACCAACACTATTACAAGACAGCCTCGGAAAGCTATCTGCAGGATCCTTACTTTTACATGCTCTCAGTATGTTAACTTGAATTAACTGGGAAGACTTTCTACGAGGAGTGCTTACTATGTATTTTTTTTTATTGTTATAATTTCCAAGGTAATTAGGTGATAAAGGAGAACCATGAATGGGGAAAAAACAAGATTTTGTCGCCTTCTCTGAAATGTCAATTTTGGATTTTTTATCAAAATGGTCGTTCATCTTATCCTGAGCTTTACATAAATTACTTTTAGCAGCCAGGCTTACTTTACAATGGGTATTCTTAAGATTTTCTGAAACAGAGGTGGTCTGATTCCCTTATGAACTAATCCATTTATCCTTAACCATTTTTTCCAACTTTCCTGCCAAAAAGCAATTCAAAAGGGGAGAAACCTAGTGATTCATGGGAAGCTTCTCAGATAGCAAACAACATAAAGACAAACCTTCATCTCAGCATCCCTGGTTTTCATGGCAATATTTGCATAGCATTGACTTTACTCTCTGGTGCCATTTTTCAAGTGCGCCTTGTGACTCCGGATGATAAGCTGTGGGCAAGGTCTGCTTGATGCCCAGTTCTTTGAGCACCTTTTAAAAGAGTTGGCTGGTGAAGTTGATGCCTTGGTCACTCTGCATTTCCTGAGGAATACCAACAGTAGTAAACAAACGAACAAGATGTTGGCTAACAGTCTTGAAAGAAATATTCTTTCAAGGAAAGGTTTCAGGATGCCTTGTTGTAAGACTCACGCCCTAATATATATTGGTTCCCTTTCTTTGTTTTTGGTAATGGACAAACACAACCAATTATTATTCCTCCGAAAAGGTTCAAAAGGAACCTGTAGTGGATTGGAAAGGATAAGGGGGAATTTTCCCACTATTTGGCATATGAGCATGTATTAAATTTTATTTTATTTATTTTTTGTTACTACAGGCCTAAAATGATCTTGAAAAATCGTTTGGTAAGTCTTAGTGACATCAAGACGTCCCCCACAACCTCCATGAGCGATTTAAATCTTTGAAAATCGTTTGGGTCTAACAAGTTCTTAACAAGTGCATCCAAGACTTTGTATTAACTTTCAAC
>NC_051387.1:37406544-37409044 GCF_015228065.2 Penaeus monodon
AAAAGTTTTTATCCTAATCGACTGTGAGTACCCTTCTTTTACTTTGAATCCGATTGTTGCATCTTTCTTTTTTTAACTCTTAAGTGTTATAATGTAATCTATAGATTGTATATAAATGAAATTAAGCAGTAAATCAGATAGGAGGATCACTTACAAAATAGCCGCATGTGTATGATAAATATCTTGTAAATTTTTTTTCTTTTCCCATTATTATTGCGTTGTTGTTTATACTTTGATACAACTTGACATAATGGATTGATATTAACATTACAAGAGGCTAATTTTCTAAATAATAATATATCTTATGGGGAACTATGCCCAAATTGTCTATCAGTGACGTAACAGAATTTTAAACAATATTTTCTACTCACACACACACACACACACACACACACACACACACACACACACACACACACACACACACACACACACATCATCATCATCAAGGGGCTAACGCCGACGGGGGCGCATGGCCGCATCCACCCTTCGCTTCCAGCCACGAGGATCCCTCGAGGCGAGTCTCCAGGCAGGCCCACGGCCCATCTCTAATTCCTCGCGACAGGTCTCGTCGAGCTGCCCAAGACATGATCTCCTAGGACGTCCCACAGGTCTCCTCCACCCAGGGTTGTCTCGCAGAGAGACAACCTGATGGGCAGGGTCGTCCATAGGGAGGCGAGCTAGGTGGCCATATAGCCTGAGTTGGCGATCCCGGATTATGCATGTAACAGGTCCCATGCCAGTCTCACGGTGTAACCGCCGGTTGGACACGTGGTCCTGCCAACTGTACCCGATGATCCAGCGAAGGGACTTGTTACAAAAGGCATCAAGGCGAGACTCCAAGGCACTGGATAGCGTCCAGGTTTCGCTTCCATAGAGCAAAACTGGAAGTATCAAGGCCTTGAAGACACGCAGCTTGGTCCTTCTGCATAGGTACCGACATCTCCAAACGCTCTTGTTGATCGAGTTCATGGCTCCTGTTGCCAGACCAATCTGTCTACTGATTTCCCTGGTCTGACAACCCAGAGATATGGACTACGCTACCAAGGTATGTAAAATTTTCTGTGACTTCAACGTCCTCGCCGCAAGCATGGATCGACTGAACGGGTTCCCTAACAGCCCCCAAAGTCCTGAATCTTGGTCTTGGTCCAGGGGACCTCTAGGCCTAGGGGCTTCGCCTCATTGCTAAATGCATCAAGAGTCGCCACAAGTGACTCCAAGGACTCAGATAGGATGGCAACATCGTCGGCAAAGTCAAGGTCCGAGACCTTAATATTGCCTAGTGTTGCTCCGCACTGACTTTGGCTAGTAGCTCTGCCCATTATCCAGTCCATACAAGTGTTGAAAAGTGTGGGTGCAAGGACACAGCCTTGCCTCACCCCTGAATTAACAGGGAAGAAGTTCGACATACCCCCACCACACTTTACAGCACTTTCAGTACCAGTATAGAGGCTTGCTATCAGGCCAATAATCTGTGTTGGAATTCCCCTGAGCCTCAGGATCTCCCATAGCGATTCCCGATGCACCGAGTCAAACGCCTTCTTGAGGTCGATGTAGGCTGCGAGCAACCCACGACCAAACTCACGACGGCGTTCCACAATTACTGTAAGTGCTAGTATACGGTCTATTGTGGACTTGCCAGGAGTAAATCCAGACTGCTCCGGTCTCTGGTGCCTCAGTAGGTGGTTGCGGATCCGTTTCAGAAGAATGTGGGCGAGATTCTTGCCTGGTATGCTGAGCAGTGTAATGCCACGGTAGTTGCTACAGTCCCATCGATCCCCTTTCCCCTTCCAGAGAGGGATGACCCACGCCCCTCCAGCAGGTCAGGGGAATGGTACCAGACTGCCAAATGGCAGTCAGGACTGTATGCAGGCCCCGAGCCATAGGTTCACCCTCCAGCCTTTAGCAGTTCAGCAGGGATATCACATATGCCTGCAGCTTTCCCACTCTTCAGCTTGGAAATTGCCATCCTAACCTCTGTTAGGGTAGGAGGTTCCTCGCTGATGGGTGGGTCCGGCACAGGCACTGCGACATCGCTTGCATCCAAGCTAACTGTTGGAGGGTCCACCTGGTACAACTGTTCAAAGTACTCAGCCCAACGTTCACGAACCCCAACATTATCTGAGATGATCCGTCCATCCGCTGATCGGACTGCAGTCATCTGTGAGGAGGGCTTAGGGTTCAGTTTTCTCAGGGCTTGGTAGGCAGGGCGAAGGTCATTTACCAAGAAATGGCCTTCGACCTCCTCAGCAAGATTCCTGATGGACTGTTCCTTGTCCCTTCTCAGCAGTGTCTGAGCCCTACGCACCATGGAACGACGCAAGACTTGATTCCCATTCAGCCGAGCCATGCGACACGCTTCAGTGGCCTCTAATGTCTCCAGGGAGATGGTATTCTGCCTTGTCCTTGGGCGTACGCCAATGGACTCCTGAGCTGCTTCAAGTGTTACGTGCTTGAAGGACTCCCACAGAGCAACTGGGTCCGTCAGGTTGCTGGTTTC
>NC_051387.1:37414509-37424293 GCF_015228065.2 Penaeus monodon
AAATCTGTTTTTTAAAAGAAAAAATTTTTTCAGTTGGGAACATAATACACTTTGTGCTTTTATGCCGTAGCAAAAGTATTAAGGCAATGTTAAGTGTCTTGTATTATTTAAAATACTTGTGGCACAAAAATAAGTATGTTTTTGGGGCTCAATAAAAGATTAAAAAATAAACCCTAAAATCATCTCTCTCTTTTCTTTTTTTTTTTCGTCTGTGTGTCTGTTTCTGTTCTGTCTTTCTGTCTGTCTGTCTGTCTGTCTGTCTCTCTGCCCTCTCTCCTTCTCTCTCTCTCTCCTCTCCCCTTTTCTCTCTCTCTCAATCTCTTCTCTCTCTCTTTTTTTCCTCTCTCTCTCTTTCTCTCTCTCTCTCTCCCCTCTGTCAGTTTCTTCCTCCCTTCCTTCACAATAGCGTTCCGTTGTATATTAAATTAATAAAGCATCAGATAAAGCCCAATACTAGGAGCTCCGTGCACAAAAGAATGTACTACAGCCAGTTACCAATAAATCAAACTGTACATGTAAATATTTTGGCATGACAGCAAAACTAATAAAGCAAAATGCGCTCATTTTTTCCAGTGATTTTTGACGTCAATTTCAAAAAATGATGCTCCCTTTCCTTCAGGATCAGATAACTTTCGCTAAAATTATGTTGAACTATTTGTCAGCGCCACATTTCTGGCACAAGATCAGCATAAACTTAAAGGTTATTTTCAGATCTTTAAAATTATTTAGTCTAGTTCATTAAATTTGTGTCGGGACACACAAACCACCCCACCCCTTCTTGTATTAGTCTAACTAAATCTATCCGTGTACTCTTTTATGTATCTATTTTTATCTATCTACCTGTCTTTCTATCTATTTATCCATATATCTAACTCTTTTCCATAAATCTACCTATTCTGATATTAATTGATATATGATACGTTTAACTATCTTTCCAGGAAGGGATCAACAAAAAATAATAAAATAGATACTAGATTATTCACAATCTTAATAAAATCGGGAAAAGATTACTAGGTCATTTTCCCGACCACATAAAAGACCCCATGTGATACATCAAACTGTCTATCATCCCCAAATACTATTAAGAGCGTTTTTAGATCTAAAGTTGTGTCAAGATTTTCTTTCACTCAACTATGAAATAAAGACAAACTCAACATGGGGAAAACAATACATTACAATCACTGGTAATACTACATACAAATCAAAACGATTTTTAAAAATCATCCGTTTTTTCCCTTTCAAAACATTTGAAATTTCACTGAAATCATTATAAACTTTTTTGATATACAACACAAACTCGGGGGAAACGTAAAAGGAAACGGATTTTTGTTCCCCTTTAACTCGACAGCAAACAGGTTGTTATTTCTAAATGTCTTGTCGTTGACATTTCCTCCATCTTTTGAGCGATATCAATTCCGGGTTCTATTCCTTTAAGCAGGTAAGATATGAGAAAACAATGATACGAAAGCGTGCATAAGCTTTTTTCTTCCGAGAGAAAATATCTATTAATTATTATTTTGTTTTTTATATTTATTTAGAACATAATAATGGCAGCAGAAACAATGATGATGATAATATTAACAACAATAACAGTAATAATTACAATTTCTACAATTACTTTACTAACTACTGTTATTACTATGCACATTTATTTCTTACGTTTAAACTATACTGCTACTACTATACTACTACCACCACCACTACTACTACTCTTGCTGCTGCTGTTGCTTTAATATTACTAGAACACTATTATTATTACTACTACTACCACTACTATTAATAATGATAATGATAATCATGATAATATTAATAACAGAAAAAAAACAGATATTTTACACAGTAGCTAATATCGGAATATACAAACAGAAAAAGCAGAAATAATTATAACAATAATGATGATTTTAAATAATAACAACCATAAAATGATAATGATGATAATATGATAACCTGATAATAAAAATGATAATATGATTAGAATCATTAATAATAATAACAATACATGAGAAAATAATAATAATTAATAATAATAATAATAGTAATGATAATGATAAAAAAAAAAAAAAAAAGTAACAATGATAATAATAATGATAATAATAAAAATAATAAATAAAAATAATAATAAAATAATAATAATAATAATAAAAATAATAAAAAATAATAATATTATAATAATAATAATAACAATAATTATTATTATTATAATAATTATATAATTATTTTATTCATTTATCATCATATTCGCGGTTATCATGATCATTACTATGATCCCTTTTCCTATATGTTATTGTCATTATTTGTATTAGTATTAGTAATAACTATCATTATAATTATCATTATCTTATCGTTATCATTATCATCATCATTATCATTATCACTATCACTATCATCATCATTTCCGTTACCATTTTCATTCATTATAAATTTTTGTTGTGTTGTTGTTGGTGTTTTTGTTGTTGTTGTTAGTATTATTGTCATCTCATTATTATTATTATTATTATTATTATATTAGTAGTATTTTATTAAATTTTTATTATTATTTTATTATTATAACATTATTATTATTACATTAATATTATCATTATCGTCATCAAGACCATTAGTAGTAGTAGTAGTAGTAGTGTTATTATTATTATATATATATATTTTTTTTAAGTGCCCTGTCCACAAGGACGTTGGTGATCATGGATTTCCATGATTTTCTTGGCAGTTTATAGCGGTGGTTGCCGTTGCCTTCCGCCCGGTGTTTTTATTGAGTCACCATCTCTATTTACCCGTTCTGGGACCGGCACTCACTTGGGCTTTGGGTTGCCCACCCAGCGGCTAGGTAGGCAATCGAGGTGAAGTTCCTTGCCCAAGGGAACAAAGCGCCGGCGATGACTCGAACCCTCGAAAATCAGGTAGTGGTTAAATTTTTATTATTGTAATTATCATTTTTCACCATTATCATCACATTATTTTTAAAATCATATCATTATTATTATCTATTATTATTATTATTATTATTATTATTATTATTATTTATTATTATTTATCATTATTAGTTTTTATTATTATTATTACTATTATTATTATTATTATTATTATCATAATTATCATTATTATTATTATTATTATTATTATTATTATCATTATTATTATTGTTATTATTATATTATCATTATCTTTCATTTCATTATCATTATTATTATTATTATTATAATTTCTTCCATTATCATTTTTATCAGTATCGGCATTGTTATTATTATTATTATATTACTACTATTTATTATTATTGTTATTATTATTATTATTATTATTATTATTATTATTATTATTATTATTATTATTATTATTATATTTTATTATCATTAGTAGTAGTAGTAGTAGTGTATAGAGTATAGTATATCATCATCTCATCATAACTATTATCATTATTAGCATTATTGGTATCATCATCATTATCATTAGATTATCAATATCAAGAAAATAGTACTGCTAATAATAATAACAATGATAATAATCATTGGTGCCAGAGATAAAAATATAATAATAACAAAATAATAAAAATAAAATTTAATAATATAAAAATAAAATAATAATAATAAAAAATAATAAAAATAATGTAATAATAATAATAAAATAATAATAATAATAATGATAAAAACCATAAAAAATAATAATAATAACAATAATAATAATAATAATAATAATAATAATAATAACGAATGATAAATGATAATAATAATAATAATAATAATAATAATAATAATGACAGTAATAATCAAAATGATAAAAATAATGATGCAAAATATAATGATAAGAACAGTGGTATAAAATAATAATAATATTATTATCTGATTATTATTATTCTTGATTTAATTGAGATTAGCATTTCTATTCCTATTATATTATTGTTATTATTGTTATTTTATTAATATTATTATTATTAGTGTTTTTCTTCCTATTAACATTAACAATATTATCATTATCAATATTATTATTATTATTATTATTAACATCACTATTATCGTCAATATTAGTATTATTATCTTTATCAATATCATTATCATTATCATTATTACTGTTATCATTATTATGATCATTGTCATCATCTTTATGATGCTTATTATTATTATAATTATTATTGTTATTATAACTGTTATCATTAATATTGTCACTGTTATCATTTTCTTTATTCTTACTACAATTATTGCTATTATTGTTATTTGTTATGTCATTATTATAATTTGTGTTATTATTTTCTCATGATTATCATTATTATCATTCATTTTTATTATCATTATCATTATTATTATTAATGGGGTTTATTTTATATTATCATCATATTTATTATCTTTATTGTATTTTTTTATCATTTGCTATGTTGTTGTTGTTATTTTTTTATATTTTTATTATTATTATTATTATTATTATTTTATTATTATTTTTATTATTGTTATTATTATTATTTTATTTTATTATATTATTATTAATTATTATTATTATCATTATTATATTAATATTATTATTATTATTGTAATCATTAACATTAACATCAGTATTATCATTATCACTATTATTACTATTATTAATATTGTTATTATTTGCGTTAATAAGATCATAATGATAATAATAATAATAATAATTATTTAAATATAAAAATAAAATAAAATTTAAAAATTAAATTATTAAAATTAAAAATTAATAATAATAATAAATATAATAATAATAAAAAAAATAATATATTATATTTTTATTATTATTATTATTTATTATTACTATTATTGTTTTATTATTATCATATTAATAAAAAGGGAAATAATAATGATAAATAAAAATAATAAAAATAATACTAAATAAACATAATATAATAATATAATATAATATAATATATATAATATAAAAATAAATAATAATAATAATAATAATAAAAATAAAACAACAACAACAATAATAATAATAATGATAATAATAATAATAATAACAACAATAATGATAATAATAATAATGATAATGCTAAAAAAAATAAAAAATAAATATTAATAGATATAATGAATAATATTATCACTATATTACCACCATAATTATCATTATCATCATTCCCATTATCATTATCATTATTATCATTATTATCATCACTATTATCATTATTAATATTATTATAGTTATTGTTGTTTTTATTCCTATTATTCCCATTACAAGAATTCGAATAACACAACCAGAATACATCTTTGTGGTCTGAAAAGCTATCGTGATGAAAGAAAGGAAGAGCATTCCTTTAAAAGAATTTTCACGGCCAGTAATTTCTCATGGCAGCTAGTTTGTCAGCTCTAAAAGCTTTATTGCGCTCCTGTATGAGGACAGTAACGTTCGATTTACTCGTGTGCCATCGTTTGTATCTGGTGTGTTGTGGTTAAACATTATTATATACATATTACACATACATATATACATGAAAATATACATACACACGCAGACACACACACACACACACACACACAACACACACACACCACACACCACACACACAAACACACAACACACACACAAACACAACCACACACACACACACACACACACACAAACATATAAGTAGATATATAAATAATATATATATAGTATAATATATAGATATAGTTATATATATTAACAAAACACACACACACACAACACACAACACATAAATAAATGATTTTCTATATATATAATATATATATATATAAAATATATATATGATTAGTATATATATATTATATATATATATATATATATAATATATAATTTTAAAATTTTAGATATTATATATGTGTGTGGTGTGTTGTGGTTTTGGGTGTGGTGTGTTTGTATGTCTACTGTATACAACACCTTATACAACAAACATACAATGAAAATATATATAGATATATTTAAAAATATATATATAATATATATATAAATATATAATAATATATATAAGAGGTAAAATATATATATATATATATATATATTATATATATATATATATATATATATAAATAATATTTTATATATATATATATTATATATAATATATATATATATATATTATAAAATTAAAATATTATTATATATAATACATATATATATATATCTATTATAATATATAATACACATTATTTTTTTTGTTTACACACACAACCCCACACACACGCACACACACACATACACCACATATATCATTATAAGTATTAAATATGTACTATACATATTATATATATAAATATAATAATAATAATATATATATTAAATTCTTATATATGGTTATATATATAGTTGAAATTATATGTAAAATCATTTGTGTGTTTGTGTGTGTGTTTGGTGTGTGTGGTGTGGGAGTGTGTGTCAGTGGTGTTGTAGAGGAGAGAAGAGAAGAGAGAAAGAAAGAAGAAGAGAGAAGATAGATGATAGAGGAGAGAGAGGAGAGAGAGAGAAGGGGAGAGAGAGGAAGGGGGAAGAGAGAGGGGAGAGAGAGAGAGAGAGATAAGAAAGAAAATCCAGAGTTGTGTGTAAAAGAAAAAAGAAATATAAAAAAATAATAAGAAATAATTTTAAGAAGAAATATATATAATATAAATAAGATATAGAGAAAAATACATAGTATACCACACACACACACAACAACACACCATATAAAGTAATATATATAGATAATTATAAAATATATTATATATTAATATTTTAATAACAAGGGTATAAAAGATATATACTATATATATAATATGCATATAATTTTATTTTATATATATTAATATATATATATATGTATAATATATATATATATTTTAAAAATATTATATATTGTTATTATATATTTTATAATTATAATTATTGTTATTTTTGTATAGGATAGATATAATGTGTGTGAATAAGTATAAAGTTATATATGTATATTAATTTATAATAAAATAAAATATATAATATTTTCATTATATATTATATTGGTAATATATAAATATATAGAATAAAAAATAAGTAATAAATGATATAATATATCTATATTATATAAATAATTTTTATAAAATACCAAACACCACACACACACCACCCACATACACCACACACAAAAACACACCACCCCACCCACCACACACACACACACACACACACCACACAAAACCCCACAATATATAAAATAATATATAATATATAAAAATTAATATATAAAATATACATTTTATATAATAATTTATAAGCAAAGATATTATATATAAAATTATATAAAAATATATATATTATAACTTTTAAAATATATAATAATATAATAAAATTATAATGTATAATAAACATAAAAATTTTTATAAATTTATATAATATATAAATATATATTAATTTATCTTAATACCACGAATAGCTTTTTTTACACCCTAGCGACTTTATTTTTCTTTCTGTACTATCTTTGATCAACTTTTGTCATCTATCTTCTCTCTGTTCATTTCAATCTCTTTCTCTATCTCCCTTTCTTTCCACCCCTATTTTTTCCCTGTCTTTCTATTTCTCTTTTCTTTTTTTACCCCTTTTTTTCTTCTCTTCTCTCCATTTTCGTTAGTCTCCAAAATCTCTTTCCCCATTTGCCTTTTTTCAGTTTCCTTTTTCTTTCTTCTCTCCATTTTCCTTTTTCTCCGCTGTTTTTCCCTTCCTCTTTTTGACTTTTTACTTTTGTCTTTTCCCATTTTGTCTTTTTTAAAAGGCCTTCCCTCTCTTTTCCCCCTTCCCCCCCTCAAAAAAGATAATAACAAGCCCCTAATTTTTCCCTTTATAAGGTCCCATATTTTCCCAATTTCCTTGGCAACAGGAGGCTCGCAAAAACGCCTTAAAGCTCTCAAAATCAGAAATCCGGACCCCTTACCCGATATAAAAAAATAATATTCGCCTTTTTAAACCAACACCCCGCCCCCAGCTTTCTAAAAAAAAAAACAAAAAAAAAATCATAATAAAACATAAAAAAAAATATGAAGAAAAATTATTTATTTCCATGCGGACGCCCCCTATATATTGCAGTGCTTAAGGGAGTCCGGAGGGGGACTGTGAGGAAAAATTTTGCCCATATCTCAAAATCCTCTTGGTGATATGAATTAGTTTTTCCCCTCAGTAGCGCAGTGGGGGTAGAGGAGAAAAACTTCACGACTTTTTGTCACAAGTGTTTCGTATGTTTCGTAATATTGTGCTAGAGCTTAAGGTCTTAAGGGTGACACTCAAGGAAAAAGGTTAATGATTATTTTTGGCTTTTAGGTCACGACGCTAGCGAATTAGCAAGATAAGTGTCGGGAACTCGATTAATTCCCATTATCAAGCAGCAAGTTTGGGACATTGGATACGTAATTATCAGCTATTGTTAGCAACATTGGAGTTTAAGTTTATCAAGTCGCTGAATGGATGTTGCTGATGGCAATGCACTAGGACTATAACAGCGTTAGCAACGACAGCAATGATAACAGTCATTAGTGCTGGCAGTGTAAGAGCTGTTATAATCAACATCAGTATCGTACCTTCAGCGAACAAAGATTAGGGTCACTGTTACACTATGTAAGGATTTGTATTGTTGATTAGGTCAATCGTCAAGGGGAAAGGGGGAAATATAATTAATGAGAAATATACCTTAAGTGACATGATTCTGGAAAGCTATTCTATAACATTTTTATTTGTATCATTAAGATATATACCTTCCCTTTTTCTTAAGTTTGCTATGGACACGAACGACATCGAATCCAATAAACTGGCGCTTTGCCAAAGATCGAATTAAGGTCTAATGGAATAAAGAATGAAGGGAGAGGAGAATAAAGAAGATTTCTACTCACGCACGCGCGAATCTTAAAGATCTTTATGCCAATCAGTCCGGAATCATTTAAAAAGCTAACTTTCTCATGAGACAAGCTGGGAATTTTGTATTTCTTTACTTTCTAGATATTGCAAAGGACACATTCTGCTGAAAATGTAAGACACATATCGCAACAATGCATACCAATACAGCCATAACAATATTTCGAACACATTTTATAACGTTATAACACAGCCAAGGAAGAAGTCGTTCCAGTCAACAAGCGCAAGAGCAGAAGCGACGACCTATCCCGGCGCGTCTTGACCCGTCGTCCTCGCCTGCCGTGCCAGCCGCTGATGCCATAAACGTCCTCGCCAGCGCCGTCTTGTTTGCCCAACTGACAATCAGAAAGCCTCTCCGGATCCCAGACTGGATCTCGGGGGCTGGGGACCTGGGGAAGGGCCTTCGTCCGCGGCTCTTCACACTGGGCTTCGTTGGTAATATGCGCTGAACTCGGCTTATCTGCAAGGTTGTAGAAAGTTTATCTTCAAAAATTAGTTGTTGTTTTTTCGTTTACAGGAAAAACGGAAAAAAATGTTTTGGAAGATCGCGAAGAAGGGGATGGGTTAGGAGGGAGGGGGAGCTCGAGTCTTATCACCAAGGCCGATACTTTTAATCTTCGTACCACAAGGGTTTACTCCCAAGGGTTACTACAGCCGCTATCAGCATCCTGCCGGTCCCTCATAAACACGCTGGATTGCGCGTAATTCCTCCCCTCGTCCTGCTGTACGGGTCGGGGGAGGGGGTTAGACGCCGCTATCGCTGGAGCCTGCTGCCTCTTCTTTCCTCTGTCCCAAGCTCTTGCTTCTTGTGCTTACTTATTGTTTTATTTTCTTGCTTCTGTTCCCATGAATCGTTGCTTCATTCCTGTGGATGCAATCAACCGAGAGTGCTGCGACACTTCGAATTAAGCTCGGTCAGACGCTCACGCAATTACAATAACCCTAATTAATGGGAATCGTGTGCAAAAGG
>NC_051387.1:37424393-37431361 GCF_015228065.2 Penaeus monodon
AAAATGAAAAAGGTCTGCATGTATTTGTGTGTATATATATATTTTAAAATATATATAATATATATAAAATTAATTATAAATTTAAATTATAATAATATCTTTATATATTATATTTTAATAATATAAAAATTTATATAATACTATTTATCACACACACACACCCCAAAACCAAACCACATATTAATATATATTTTATATATAAATATATTATATAATATATATATATTTTATATATATATACATATTAATATATATTATATACAATATTATATAATATATAAATTTATATATTAATATATATTATTATATATATGTATAATATATTAATATATATATATAATATTATATTATTATTTTTTTATTTATTTTGTTTTTATGTTATTGTTTTTATTGTGTGTGTTATATGGTTTTTGTTTTTTGTTTTATTTTTTTTATTTTATTTTTTTTCTTATGTGTTTTATTTTTTTTTTTTATTCTTTTTTTTTTATTTTTCTTATTTCTTTTTTTTATTATTTTTAAACCCACCCCCCCACCCCCCCCCCCACCCACCCCACACCCCCCACCCCCCCCCACACCCACACACACACACACACCCCCCCACACCCCCCAAAAAAATTTTATTTTATTTTTATCTATATTTTTATTTATTACTTATTATTTTTCTAAAAAATTTATTTTTTTTTTAAATTTTTCATTTTTCTTCTTTTTTTTTTTTGAAAATTTCTTTTTTTTGGTTTTTTTTATATAATTTTTATTTATTATATTTTTATATATATATATATGTACCCAAAATATGCTTGTTATTTATCACATAGAGACTTTCATTTTTTCTTTCTGTATCTATCTTTTGATCTATCTTCTGTCATCTATCTTCTCTCTTGTTTCATTTCAATCTCTCTTCTCTTATCTCCCTTTCTTTCCATCCCCCTATTTCTCTCTGTCTTTTCTTCTTTCTTTTTTTTCTTCTCCCTTTTCTCTTCTCTTCTCTCTCATTTTCGTTATGTCTCGCAATCTCTCTTTTCCTCATTCGCACTTTCTTTCAGTCTTCCCTTATTCTCTTCTCTTCTCTCTCATTTTCCTTCTCTCTCGCTGTCTTTCCTTTCCTCTTTCGCACTTTCTTACTTTCAGTCTTACCCTATTCTCTTGTCTTCTTTACAACGTCCTTCCATTCTCTTCCCCTCTTCCTCCCCGTCTTCAAGAAAGTATTATTATACAACAATGCCGCTACTTCCTTTCATAAGTGTACTCCATATTTTACTGCAATTTCCTTGGCAAGCAGGAGGCTCGCAATAACGCCTTAATTGCTCTCAAAATGCAGAGAATCCAGTGTACCCATTACCTGATATAAAACAAATGAATATTCGCCTATTATATCTCAACACCACCGTCCCACCAGCTTTCTTAAAAAGAAAAACAAAGAAAAAATCATAATAAAACATAAAAAAAAGTATGAAGAAAAATTATTTATTTCCATGCGGACGCCCCCTATATATTGCAGTGCTTAAGGGAGTCCGGAGGGGGACTGTGAGGCCAATTTCGCCCAGTACTCTCAAAATCCTCTGTGTGATATGAAGTTAGTTTTGCCCAGTCTAGTAGCGCAGTGGGGGTAGAGGAGAAAAACTTCACGACTTTTTGCAAAAGGTTTCGTATTTTTTCGTAATTTGGCTAGATTTAGGTCTTGGGGTCACTAAAAGGAAAAAAGTTAATGTTTTTTTTGGTTTTGGTCAACGCTAGCGAATTACAAAAAAAGTGTGGGGAACTCGTTAAATTTCCCATATAAAGCACAAGTTTGGGACATTGGATACGTAATTATACTATTTTAAAAATTTGGGGTTTTAATTTTATCAAGTCGCTAAAGGGGATTTTTGTGAGGGCACACTGGGGACATACACTTTAGCAACGACAGAAATGATAACCCTTATGCGGGAGTGAAAGAGCTTTTATACCCAAAAATCAGTATGTCCTTCAGCGAACAAAAGATTAGGGTCATGTTACACTTTAAGGAGTTTTTTTGATTAGGTCAATCGTCAAGGGAAAGGGGGGAAAATATAATTAATGAGAAAATACCAAAGTGACTGTTTCGGGAAAAAGCTATTCATAATTTTTTTATTTGTTCATTAAGATAAAACCTTTCCCCTTTTTCTTAATTTTGCTAGGACACGAACGACATCAAATCCATAAACTGGCGCTTTCCCAAAAGATCAAATTAAAGGGTCAAATGGAAAAAAAAAAAAGAATGAAGGGAAGGAAAAAAAAGAAGATTTCTACCCGCACCGGAATTTAAAAGATCTTTATCCCAATCGTCCAAATCATTTAAAAAGCAACTTTCTCAGAAAAGCTGGGAATTTTGTTTTCCCTTTTACTTTCTAGTATTGCAAGGACCTTCTGCTGAAAGTAAGCCATATCGAAAACAATGCTAAAATACACCCATAACAATATCGAACACATTTTATAACGTTATAACACGCCAAGGAAAAGCCCCTTTCCAGCAACAAGCGAAAGAGCAGAGCGACGACCATCCCGGGCGTCTTGACCCGTCTCCTCCCTGCCGTGCCAGCCGCTGATGCCAAAACGTCCTCGCCAGCCCCGTCTTGTTTCCCCAAACTGACAATCAAAAAACCCTCTCCGGATCCCAACTGGATCTGGGGGGCTGGGGCCTGGGGAAGGGGCCCTTCGTCCGCCTCTTCACCGGGGCTTCGTTGGAAATATGCGCAAAACCTGGGTTATCTGAAAGGTTGTAAAAAGTTTATCTTCAAAAAATTTTTTGTTTTTTTCGTTTACAAAAAAAGGGGGAAAAAAAAAATGTTTTGGAAGACGCGAAGAGGGGATGGGTTAGGGGAGGGGGGCTCGAGTCTTATCCCCAAAGGGCCGATATTTTAATCTTCGTACCACAAGGTTCTCCCGGGTTCTACACCCGCATCACATCCTGCGGTTTCCCCAAAAACCTGGATTGCGCGAAATTTTCCCCCCCTCGTCCTCTGTAGGGTCGGGGAGGGGTTAGACCCCGCTATCGCTGGAGCCTCTGCCTCTTCTTTCCTCTGCCCCAAGCTTTGTTCTTGTGCTTCTTATTTTTTTATTTTTTGATTTTTTCCCATAAAATCTTGCTTAAATTCCCTGGGATGAAATCAACCGGAGTGCTGCGACCTTCAAATTTTAAGCCGGTCAGACGCTCACGCAATTACAATAACCCTAATTAATGGGGAATCTGCTGTGCCCAAGGCTGGTGGTGGCTGAGGAGGAGAGAGAGGATCAAGGAAATAAGGGGGTGGAATATGAAGAGAGAGAGAGAGAGAGAGAGAGAGAGAGAGAGAGAGAGAGAGAGGGAGAAGGGGAAAGAGAGAGAGAGAGAGAGAGAGAGAGAGAGAGAGAGTTTATGGTTTAAAATCCAAGCAGAATAAAAGAAGGCACAGAGAGAGAGGGGGAATAAATAGATAAAATAGAAGGAAGGGAGCGCGTGGACGGAGGGAAAGCGGAGTAAAAGGAGAGCCAGAGGAGAAATACCAAAGAGAGAATCTAAAATAGAAAATAAACACAAAAAAGGAATAAAACACCCTTGAAAAAAACCTTGCCCATCCTCAATACTATACTTATTATTAATTTTTTTTTTTTCGAATCCCATCTGGGAACAGTGGCGAAGTGGCGCGGAAAAATTCTGTCCTTGGGAAGCTGATTGAAACTCCCTTTTTGATGCCTCGCTGGCAGTTGCGAACACACCCCCCTCCCTCCCGGGCGGAACACTCACTGCTTCCACGCGGCTATAATAGCATAAAGATGTCAGGACTTTTATGTTTAGCGCTGGAGTAGCGATTGCTTGCTTGCGCATGTTTTCTAGTACATATAAACACACAGAGAGAGAGAGAGAGAGAGAGAGAGAGAGAGAGAGAGAGAGAGAAGAGAGGAAGGAGAGAAAGGGGAGGGGAGGAGAGGAAAAAATGCACACACAAACACAAAACACCACACCACACACACACAAACCAAAAACCCCACACACCAACACACACCACACCAAATACATAATACATGCATATTATATATATATATATATATATATTAATTAAAATTTTATAAAAATTAAATATTTTAATATTTTTAATATTATGTATTTATATATATTATTTACTTATTTATTATATATATTATATAATTATATATATATTATATTTATATTATTAAAAATTATATTACATACATATATATATTATATATATATAATTATATATTAAAATATATATATATATGTGTTGGGGTTTTGTGTGTTTGTGTGGTGGGGTTGTGTGTTGTGTGTGTGTGTGTCTTGTGTGTGTGTGTGTGTATGGGGTGTGTGTGTGTGTAGTATATAGGCAATTGTAGATGCTACTTTTTTAAACTGTATATATGTAACTATGTATGATTTGTTATGTATATATTAAAATATATATATATATTATAAATATATTTATATATTTTAAATAAATATAAAACTACAAAAATAAAATATTATATATATATATATATATAATATATATATTAAAAAATATATTATTAAATATATAAAAAAAAAAAAATCCATAACACATATGTACATATAGAATACCCCGTAAAGTTGTATTGCTATCTATCTAATCTTATTTAACTATAATATAAATTTTAATTTATATATATAATTTTATATATTATAATTAATAATATATATATATAATTTATATATATATATATTAATACACACCACACACCACAACCATATACGTTATAATTTAATAATAATTATTATCTCTAATCTATCTTATCTAATTCTATCTATGTTCTATCTATCTATTGATATGTATATATATAAATATAAAATTTTTATATTTTAATTATAATATAAATTATAATTAATATATTTTATATATATATAAAATTATTACATTATAATTTTATATATATAATTATAAATTAAAATATTCTTATGTAGTTTATGAATTTTAAAATAATAAATATATTTATTATTATTTTATATTTTAAATAAATATAAAATATTATATTCTATCTATCCTTACCGTCTACTATTATCATATTATATATATATATATATATATATTATATATATATATATATATATATGCATATTTATAATATTATTATAATATAATTATTTTATTTATAATATTATATATATGGGGTTTGTGTGTGTGGTGGTGGTGTTTGGTGTGGTGTGTGGTGTGTGTGTGTGTGTGTGTGTGTGTGTGTGTGTTGTGGGGTTTTGTGGGTGTTGGTGGTGTGTGTTTGTGGTTTTTTGTGTTGGCATTTCATAGATAAAAAAGTTGTATAGTATAGTTAGTAGTATAAAAAAAAAAAGGGAAGGGAAAATACAAACCATAAAGATTTTTCCCTTAGTATAGGAGAAGCGATATATATTTCTATTTTTGACGAAGGGAAAAGTTTGGTTAGGAGCAAGTCGCAGATCTCCGGGTTCTTTCGTTTTTAGACCTGAGCTTTGTCCCCCGTGCAGGGGAGTTAAGAAATATTTTTATTAAAAAATTTTCATGTTCCTTTTTAATATTGGGCCCCGTAATGTTATGTTGAGTGAGTCAGTGTTTCCCCGTCTTTGAATTCTGCTGCGAATGACTGATCACCCTCAGAATTAAATAACAAAATAAAAGTAAAGGGATTAAAAAATAAAACATAAAAATGTATCACTCAAATATCTCTTCCATCTCCCGGGGGTCCACGAAAACTCTGATCCAAGTATTAAAGAAACAAGAGTTATCTGGGAAATTTAGACATGTTTTTCCTATATACATATATATATATATATATATATTATATAATATATATATTTTATAATATAAAATATTATTTTATAATATATTAATAATAATTAATTTCATATATTAATAATAATTATTAAATTTATATATATTTTTTAATATATATATATATATATATATTGAGTTTTTGTGTGTGTTTTTGTGTTTTTTTGTCTGTGTGTGTTTTAAAATAATATATAAAAACAAAATATTATTTTTAATTTTATATATAATTTATATTATATAATATATATTTTAATAATTTTTTAAAATATAATATAATAAATAAATAATATAGAAAAATAAATATCAAAAATATTTAAAAATTATATATATATATAATATATTTTAAAAAGTATATTTAAAATTATAATAAAATTATATATATAATATATATATATATAATGCATATATGAAAAAAGGAATAATTTAATTCCCACTGCATCGAAAATAACAAGGTCTCCAGGTATGAAAACCGGGGGCCAGTACTAGAGCAAAGATGCCACATGACCCACTATACGGAGTGTGCAATAGGATCTCACTGCTCCATAGACATACCTACCTACTCAGAGCGAATTTCTCACCTCCCGTGGGGACTCGGGGGGAAAATTTTTTTGCATTTCAAATCCTAAATTTATTATATTATATTAATATATATTATATATATTTAAAAGTTTTAAAAATATATATATGTTAAAATATATATTATAATTATATAATTTTATAATATATTGTTTAGTATAATAACTAATATAAAAAATAAATATATATTAAAAATATAAATATAAAAAAAAGAGAGAGAGAGAAGAAGAGAGAGAGAGAGGGGGAGAGAGGGAGAGAGGAGAGAGAAGAAGAGGAAAGAGCGAGACAGAGAGAACAGAGAGGAGAGATAACAAACTACATTTCAAACACACACCACCCAAAAACACACACCACACACACCCCACAACAACCCAACACACACACCCAATATAATTTTATATATATATATTATAAAAATTTAATATATATTTTTGTGTTGGGGGTGGGGGGGTTTTTGTTGTGTGTGGTGGTGGGTGTGTGTGGTTTTGGGGGTTGTATGTGTTTTGTGTGTGTTTGTGTTTGGGTTTTTGTGTGTGTGTTTGTGTGTTTTATATATAAAAATATACTATATATATTATATATATTTTATATAAAAAAATAAAAAAAAAAAATAAATTT
>NC_051387.1:37453961-37458961 GCF_015228065.2 Penaeus monodon
CTCCCTCCCCATCTTCGGCTATCAAAAACAAATTGAAATAAAAAAGAAACAACTCATGAGGAAAACAAGCGGCCATAAAAATAATGGTCGGAACCAACTTTCGGAGCCGCACAGCCTTCGCCCTCGTGCCACCATGTCACTTCATGCCTCAGGGAGACAGACTAATAAAATTTGATGACTTGTGCTCATTTTGCAGCGAAAAAGTGTTGCCGATGTCCGACAACAGAAGTTAGGCAGCATTGTCACAACCAACAATGGAGTGTTAGCGTCGTTCGCTTTGTACAAAATAGTAAATGTATATAATGAGAAGCATTTTCCCTCCTTCCTCTCTTTCTTAACTGTCTTGGAAATCAATAAAGCAACACTGCCACCATCCAACACAAGCTAGAGCAACGAAACAGTGTTTTCCCCCAACGCAAATTTAACTCGAGCAAGCTTCCCCAAGCAGAGGAAACTTTATATTCAAATCTAACAGGAACAAAGAAAGTTCGTATAACAACAACAAATGGATCAGATCAGATAGTGCAATCCAATAAAAGAAAATGGGATACGCGCATCCGTTTTCTTTAAGATTCAATTTGAAATGCAGTCTATTTTGAGGCGACCGAATGCGCCGTCTCTCGCAGCGGATATCGTTTAAAAATTGTAAAACGGTCTATGGATGTGATATGTTCGTGATAGTGAGGAAGGATAAAATACACTAACCCTTATCGAGTCCGTTACAACTGCACAGAACCGATTTTTTTTTTTTTTTTTAGTGGAGAGTAAAAATAGTGTAGTTTTACATCAAAATGACATTTCATGATGTAAAATTGACATTGCTTTAAAGAGTACTTGTCAGCTGTAAATACTGACAGTTTTATTGAGGGTAATCAAGTTCATAACTAAGATAAAAGTGAATGGGATAATAATTTTTCAAATCCATATTAATATGCAAAAGATAATAATATGAAGGATAATATCAATAACAGTGGAAAGGTATACTGATGATAACAGGCTACTACTACTACTAAACTGATTCACTGATTGTTATCAATAGCAGTGTCCATGGAATGATCTCAGGAATGGTAATGACGGCATATGCAATAAGAATAAAACACTGGCCACAATAGAGGTAATAATAATAATGATAACGATAGTAATAATAATGATTATGATGATAATAATAATAACAGTTATAGTAATAATAGTAATAATAATAATGATAATAATAATATAATAAGAGTAATAATAATAATAAGAGTAATAATAATAATAATAATAATAATAATAATAATAATAATAATAATCATAATTATAACAATTATTATTATTATTATATTGTGATAAACTAATGTTGATAATGACAAAAATATATTATAGCAGAGTAGTAGCAGTAATAATAGCAATATAATGATAATAATAATAATAATAATAATAATAATAATAATAATTATTATTATTATTATTATAATATCAATAATAATAATAAAAACAACAGCAACAACAATAACAAAATAATGATAATAATAATAATAGCAGTAATAATGATAATAATAGCAATAATATAATAATAATAATAAGATGATGATGATGATGATGATGATGATGATGTGATGATGATATATATAATAATAATGATAACAATAACAATATCAATAATAATAACAATAATAAAGTTAACAATGATGATGATAACATTAATAATGTTGATAATGGTAATAATAATAATAATAATAATAATAATAATAATAATAATAATAATAATAATAATAAAATAATAATAATAATAATAATAAAAATAATAATAATAATAATAATAATAATAATAATAATAATAATGATAATAATAATAATAATAGTAATAAAATCAATACTGACAAAGATAATTATTATTTCAATCATGATAATGATAAATATCATACTGATGATGATGATGAATACAACACTAACAGCTGGAATAACGAACATGATAATATTCTTTTCCCTCCCCTTTCCCCTCACTGTCCCCCCCCCCCCCATTCACTTGCCCTCTATCTATATATGATATTTTTACTTAGGTTACATATGCACATTTCCATATGCACACTGTATTTCTACACAGATTACATGTCTATATTATTTCTCTCTATATACTTTTACTGTTCATAATATCATAGTAATAGTCTAAATATTATTTGTGATAAAAGTAAAAATAAAATAATGGCAATCGTTATAGTTAGCTATATAAATAAACACTAATAACCAATCATAAGTAAAAATAGTAATGATAATGAAGCAGTATTAATATCAAAATATAATAAATGATAATGATGATGATGATGATGATGATGATGATGATGATGATGATGATGATGATGATGATGATGATGATGATGATGATGATGATGATGATGATGATAATAATAATAGTAATAATAATAATAGTAAAATAATAAATAATAATAATAAAGTTATTTTCTTTAGTACCAATAATAATTATTAAAAGAGCAGTAGGGAAATTATGACTAATAAAATGATAGTAGGAATAATTTTTGGTACAACAGGCTTGGGAAAAAAATCAAAAACTTTCCCGTTGTTTTAGAAGCATTTTAGATCCTTCCTCTTCATTTAGGTCGTGGCTAGGAAATAATAACAAACACAACATTTTAATACACTAAGTTTGTATGAAAAAAGAGTACTGCAGATCCTTTTTTCCTTCCTTCACACATGCTTTACTTATCTCCTTTTCAGTTAGGGCGGCACTGAGGAGAGGACGGCTGGCGAGGAACGGAGAGGCAGGATGATTCCAAGAGGGTGAGGGGGGTGGGGGCGTGCGTAAAAATATGTTGTCAGTCACTTAAAACTTGGGCCATTTCGTCCCCTTAGGTGCTCTCCCTGGCTAGCCTTGTTTACTCTGGCTGCCGCTAGATGGCATCGCGCCGCTGGGAAAAGCTCTCTGGCGGGAAGGAGGTCATGACGACATGCTAATCAAATGGAAAAAGTTTTAAATTCGAACGACCTCTCCCCCCGGTGAGCCTCCCTAGGTGCCATTGCCATGATGACGACAGCGTTCTCGCCCTGCAGGAGATAAGATAGCGGTGAGCAATTAAGGTGTTTAGGAGGTTTTTCTTCCTCTTGCTGTCTTAGCTTGGCTGCGGGAAATGGCGCCGTGTGTGTGAGGATTGCACGGAAGGGAGTAATGGCAGTGCTGACGTCTGTCATTACCCGATTTTTCCTTTTCTGGTGTATTTCTTCTTTCATTGAATAGATATCCGAGCAGAAAGTTAAAAGAGAAACACTGAATCTCAAAGTTTATAGGGGTGTTAGTGTGTATATACATTCATACATACATATACATACTTATAAACCTGCACACATGAAACTACTTTGACATACACAAGGAAACACACGTAATCAATAATAATGATGAGGAAGATAATAATAACGATAATGATAATGATGATGATAATAATGATAACAATAATAATAATAACAATATTACTACTAACTACTACTACTAATGAAAATGATAATAATAATAATGATAATAATAATGATAATAATGATAATGAAAATAATAATTATAGTAACAATAATGACGGTAACGATATTAATAATCAAAATGATAATGAAAATAATAATGATAATAATAGAATAATAATAATGGTGATAATAATAACAATCATGATAACTATAATCATTATCATGATAATAACAAAGCTATTAATGATATTAATGAATAATAATAAAAATAGTACTAATAATAATGATAATAGCAAAGTTAATGATAACGATGATAATAATAGTAATAATATCAATGAGAGTAATAATAATAATGATAATATAACAATAACAATGATGATAAATATAATAATAGTACTGGTAGTTATAATGATAATAATGATATGACAATTATAATGATATAAATTATAACAATGATAAAAAAACATTGATAATGATAATAAAAATAATGATAATGGCGTTCATAATATTGATAATGATAGTAGTAGTAAAAACAGTAGCAATAGTAGTAGTATTAATACTGATGATGATAACAATAATAGTAATGCTAATGATAATGATAGTAATGATAATGAAGTAGTGATAATGATAATAATAATACAATTAATGATGATAATGATAATGATAGTGATAAATAGATAATAATAATAATAGTAGTAGTAATAATGATAATAGTAATCACGATAACAAAAATAACAACAATGATAATAATGATGATGATAATGATATTAGTACTAGCAGTAGTAATAATATTAACAACAACAACAATAACAACAACAACAACAACAACGACAACACTAATAATAATAATAGTAATAATAATAATAATAATAATAATAATAATAATAATAATAATAATAGTAATAATAATAATAATAGTAATAATAATTAATGATAATGATAATGATAATACTGTTAATTATAATAAAAATAATGATAACAATAATAACGATAATGAAAATATTAATAATGATGATGATGATGATGATGATGATGATGATGATATTAATGATAAAGATAAAAGTAATAGTGATAAAGACAATAACAATGATAATATTTACTATAAAATTTTCATATTGACATAAATGCTGATATAATATTGCAGTGATAACGGTGACTTTCATAATATTAATAAAAATATATATATTGGAGCGAAATTTCATATACAATTTATGGTCCTCCATTTGTAATTAGTTATTTTGTTTCGTACTCTTTGGTAATGGCAATAATTTTATCGTGGACACAATAGTATAATTATAGAGCCTCACTGACGAGGCAGTTATGTAAAGAGGGGACGTTATGCAGTAAATTTCGCTATTCACCATTAATTTAGTTATTCGAAAAGGGGGAGGGAGAGGCAATAGGAGGCAGTGTTATAACAGTGTCTTATTAGCCCTGTGCGCTTTCAGTACGTTCGCTATAGAGGCATGGTATATGTGGAACGATGCGTGAATCTCCTCATATGTTGTTCACATATGTGCTTTTAGATACATGTGCGTGTGTATACGTGTGGGAGA
>NC_051387.1:37472553-37474299 GCF_015228065.2 Penaeus monodon
ACGTTCATTTTTCTTTCCCGGTTTTGAAGAAATTATTTGCAACGGAAGCTTGTCAATAAATTTCACACTCTTTATCCAGATACCATTTATACCCGACAGGAAATGTTTCGAGTTATTACCGTTTTAAAAACCCTCTTAATCTTGTCTGGAAGGAAGCTAACTAATCACAGGGTTAGGATTTTTTCCTATAGTAAAAAAAAAAAAATTTTGTTAAAAAAAAATAATTAGAGTGGAAAGAGTGTAGTACACCGTGAATAAAATTAATGGGTAATTCTTGAGTCTGTATCTCCCCCCTCTTTCTCGTTTCTACAACAGCATCTAGCCTGCTACTACTGCTGCTACCTCTACTAAATACTTACAGTATAAAAACACCACTGGTGTGCCTATTGCTATTACAGCAGGTAAATATCTATCCATCGTTCTGTATACCGCTATATATAACTAATATCTATCGGTCTATAACATACATATACATACTAATACGTTTTATACATTAACCCAAATCCATCCCCCATTCCTTCCATCCTTTCCATACATCCATCCATCCATCCATCCATACTTCCTTTACAACTTATATACATTAACCCAATGTCGCAGGTGGCACCCTACAGTGCCATGTCCAATGTAATAAAAGTTTATCTATGTCATTCCGTATAGTGGCTATACAAGTGCTTAGACACCAAGGAATCAGCTATTAGTCTTACCTTTTATCTGTTTACCCTTTTCTTCATTTTCGGAAAGCTTCTTTCCCATTATTTCATTGTCTTTGATGTTATCAATTTTTAATAGCAATTTTAAAAATCATAATATCAATAGGAATGGTAACAATGTCAATAATAATAGTACTGGAAAGGAAAAACCTTTTCCCGCCAATTCAAGGAATGGGAAATCAGGATCGGTAACTAGGGCCGACTGATAGCTCTTTGTTGGCTGAGCGCACGTGGGCCATCTGTAGGTAACAAAAACTCCCTAAAATCTAAGGGGACAGTACATAAAACCGCTCAGATATATTGTGTGCAGATATATAGAAATTGTATACGACCGACTCACGACATTTGAGAAAAATCTGCGAAAAAACATAACAGAAACGAAGGTAAAAGAGAATTAAAGAAAAATTTTGAGGAAAAACGAGAGCAAAATAAAAGGATGAAAAGAAAATAAAAATAACAAAAGGGGGAGTTTGAAAACGAAAAAAAGGATGAGTTGAATTGAGAGATAAGTAAACCCAAAAATATAAATATATATACATACTTTTATATGTAACAAAATACAAAATATACATACATACATATATATATATATATAGAATAATAATATATTAAAATAATATAATATATATAATATATAATATATGATATATATATAATATATAAATTATATAATAATATATAATAATTATTTTATTATATATATAATATATTATATATATATATATATATATAATATATGTGTGTGTGGTGTGTGTGTTGGTGTGGTGTGTGTGTGTGGTGTGTGTATATATATATATATAATTTTAATATATAATATATATATATATATATATATATATATATATATATATATATATATATATAGTATATATATAAACATATATATATGTATGTATGAATATTGTAATATATAGATATAGTATCTCCTCTCTCTCTCTCTCTCCTCTCTTCTCTCTCTCTTTTCCTCTCTCTCCCCTCCCTATATTAATATATATATATATATAATATATCTAAAAAGATATATATATATTTTTAT
>NC_051387.1:37479399-37481899 GCF_015228065.2 Penaeus monodon
TATAAGCGATGAAACACTAACAAGAGCGCCCGCAAGGCACACATACACACATACGCACGCACACACAAAAATATAATAAATGAACAGATAGATATAAGAATACAAAAAAGGATGATGAAATAAAAACAGACACGCATACATACACAGCACAAAACATACGCACATACATATGCACACATACCTAACAGAAACTTCCCACGGGCTTGCGGGCACCCAAAACTTTACAGTTTATGAGGGCCGAAAGATTCCGTTCTAAGGATAAACCCTTTTGGAAACACCATTTTTTTTATCAGGTGTGTGAAAAAATTGTTTTTCCCAAAAAACTGAGGTGACGGTAAAAAGTTTTTAATTTATTTTAACTTTCTCACTTGTAAAGTATTTGGCAAATGAAAATCCCGATTTCCTGCCATTTGTATATTCATAAATGTTTATGTTCGTAATGTTCCCACAAATACACAGACATACAGACAAACATACACACACACACACACACATATGTATGTGTATGTGTTTATATGTTTATATACACACACACACACACACACACACCACAAAACACCCAACCCCACACACACACACACCAAAAATATAATTTTATATATAATATATATATATAATATAAATATATATAATTTTTTTATATATAAAATATATGTGTATATATATGTAGACACAAATATGTGTACATTTTGGGGTGGTATGTGTGTGTGGGTGTGTGTGTGTGGGGTGTGTGTATATAAATATAATTATAATTTTTTTCTTTATATATATATATATATATATATAATTATTATATATATTTTATTATAGGGGGGGGATTTTAATATATAATATTATATATATATATATATATATATATATATATATTAAAATACGCAATATATATATAAACATATATATATAAAAATATATATATATTTTATTATATAATTAATTATTTGATTTATAAAATATTTTTAAAACTATATATTTTATTTTATATATATATATCCCATAAATACGGCCCTAATATATATATATATATATATATATTATATAATATATAATATAAAAATATATATATTAAAATATTATATATAATATATATAAACCACACACACCCCAAACTTTTGGTATAGTGTGTATATATGTAATTTTATATAATATTTTATATTATATATTATATAAAATATATTTTATATATATATTTTATAATTAAAATATTTTATATATATATATATAAAAAATATGTATATAAAAGATATTTAAATATGTGTACGTGTATGGGGTGTGTATATATATATTAATATATAAATATATTCACACACACAACACACACACACCACACAAAAACAAATAAAAACCCCCACACACACAACACACACACACACACCCCCACACACCACCACACACCCCAACAAACACAAACACCCCCCACACACACACACACACACACACACACAAACAAAACACACACACATATATATATATATAATATATATTTTATTATATATATATATATATTAAAATTTTATATTTTAATATACTTTTATATAACATGTATGTGTTTGTATATATATATATATATATATATATATAATTTTATTATATATTTATATATGTGTGGTGTGTGGGGGGTGTGTGTGGGGTGTGTGTTTGGGGGTTTTTGTTTTGTATTTTCTTTTGGGGGGTTTTATATATATATATAAAATATATATATATATATATAAAATATATATATATATATATAATATATATATATATATTATTTTAGTATATAAAATAATATGTACAACCCCCAAAACACACACACCACACACACAAAACACACACACACACACACACACACACACACACACACACACACACACACACACACACACACACACACATGTATATATTGCCGCGACGGTCCAGTGGTTAGAGCACTGGACTCCGACCCTTATGGTCCCGAGTTCAATTCTCTGTCGCGGCAGTCGTAAAATGCCTGCGCTCTGACTGCTCACTCGAGCCCGATCTCACGGCGAGAAAACGATATATCCCCTTGAAAAGTCAAAACGCAGTTGTCGTAGGGGAAGTCGATTAGGCCGATTTCCTGCAATGGAATAAATGGCTGGTGAAAAAAATAAGAATAATAAGAAAGAAAAAAAAAGAAAAATAATAATAATAATAAGAAAAAAAATAAGAATATGTGTAAGCACACAAACACACACGCACACACACGCGCGCGCGCGCGCATGTCATAAGACGACGAAATCTAGATTAAATACAGACGAAGATCGTCGTGCATCGTTGAGGAGGTACTCTGTCTGCGCAGGCGCGACGACGGTCCTGCAACAAGGTGGACAGACTCCTGCTGGCATCTTCGGCAAGGGGAGTGCTATTCTGAGTTGTGTGGGAGAATACTGGGCAGGGAGTCCAGTATCGGAGAGTATTACGGTAGAATATTCTGTGATCTTTTTAATAGTTGTTTGGGAAAAGACTAGCGACTAGAGGTGAGGTATTCGCGACTATGAACTAA
>NC_051387.1:37485676-37498485 GCF_015228065.2 Penaeus monodon
TTATCAACTGATTTATTATGATTTTATAGCACGAAAAGAAATGATGATGATCATAATGATAATGATAATAGAAATGATGAATATGATATGACAATACTAATAACAATAATGATAATAAAAACAACAGTAAGGATAATAATGATGATGATGATAATAATAATGACAGTAATAATAATAACTGTAATATTACTATAATAATAAGGGAAATAATAATGATAATAGAAATAATAATATTATTATTAATAAAGATAATAATAATAACAACAACAACAACAACAACAACAACAACAACAATAATAATAATAATAATAATAATAATAATAATAATAATAATAATTAAAAAGATTATTATTATTATTATTATTATTATTGTTATTAAAATAATAATAATGATAATAATAATAATAATAATAATAATAATAATAACAATAATATCAATATTAATAATAATAATAATAACAATAAAAATAACAATATTAATGATAATACGAATAATCATAAAAAAATATAACGACAACGCTCATTATAATAATAATAATATTAAGAAGAAGAAGAAGAACAATAATAATAGTAATATCAATGATGATAATAATAAAGATAATAGTAATGATAACAAGAACAATGATGATTAGTAATAAAATATTTACGATAATTATTAGAATAACACCACCATCTCTAACAATAAGAACAATAATAATGCAATAACAATAATATTGATGACAATAATAATGATATTGATGATAATAGTAATATTAATAAAAATAGTCATTATCGATGATGGTTACATCGGTAATAATAATAATAATAATAATAATAATAATAATAATAATAATAATAATAATAATAATAATAATAATAATAACAATAATAATAACATTAACAATAATGATAATGATAATGATAATAATAACATTAATAATAATAATAATAACAACAACAATAATAACAATAACGATAATAATGATGATGGTGATAATGATAATGATCATGATAATAATAACAATAATAATAATAATAATAAAAATAGTAATAATAATAATAATAACAACAACAATAATAACAATAACGATAATAATGATGATGGTGACGGTAATAAGAATAATTTTAAAATTACTATAACCATATAAAAGAAAATAATGATGGATAATAATAATCATAAAACAATAATCACAATAATACACTGACAATAATAAGAAAATAACATTAGAAATGTAATAAAATAATGGTAAATTAATAATTATGTAAACAGTTTGATTTTTTTATTATTGTTTTTGCTATTATTATTTATTATCATTATTAAAATTATAATAATAATTATTATCATTATCATTATTGCTGTTATTATTATTATTATTATTATTATTATTATTATTATTATTATTACTATTATTGTTGCCATTATCATCATAATATTACTGTTATTATTATTATTATTATTGTTGTTTTGTTATTATAAGCATTAGCATTATTATAGTCATCATCATTGTTATTGTTATAATTTGTATTATTAATATCATTGTTATTATTATCATTATCATTATCATCGTCATCATCATTAGTATTATTATCATTATTATTTTTTATTATCATTAATATCGCTATTATTACTATTATTATCATTATCATTATCATTATCATTATTATTACTATTATTAATGCTATCGTCACTATTGTTATCATCATTCTTTTTGTTAATATTATTATTGCTATCATTATTATTATTATTAACACTATTACCATTGTCATTATTATCATATTATCATCATTTTCATTGCCATGATTGGTGTTGTTAACATTGTATCAGGTATTATTGTCATTTTCGTCATCATTATTATTAAAAAATATAACGACAACGCTCATTATAATAATAATAATATTAAGAAGAAGAAGAAGAACAGTAATAATAGTAATATCAATAATGATAATAATAAAGATAATAGTAATGATAACAAGAACAATGATGATTAGTAATAGAATATTTACGATAATAATTAGAATAACACCACCATCTCTAACAATAAGAACAATAATAATGACAATAACAATAATATTGATGACAATAATAATAATATTGATGATAATAGTAATATTAATAAAAATAGTCATTATCGATGATGGTTACATCGGTAATAATAATAATAATAATAGTAATGATAATAATAACAATAATGATAATAATAATAATAATGCTATTATTGATAACAACAACAACAGCAACAACAACAATAATAATGATAATGATGATAATAATAATAATAATAATAATAATAATAATAATAATAATAATAATAATAATAATAATAATAATAATAATAATAATAATAATAATAATAATAATAATAATAATAATAATAATAGTAATAATAATAATAATAATAATAATAATAATAATAACAACAACAATAATAACAATAACGATAATAATGATGATGGTGATAATGATAATGATAATGATAATAATAACATCAACAACAATAATAACAATAACGATAATAATGATGATGGTGACGGTAATAAGAATATTGTAAAAATTACTATAACCATATAAAAGAAAATAATGATGATAATAATAATCATAATTACAATAATCACAATAATAACACTGACAATAATAAGAGTAATAACATTAGTAATAGTAATAAAATAATGGTAAAATTAATAATTATGTAAACAGTTATGATATTTTTATTATTGTTTTTGCTATTATTATTATTATCATTATTATGATTATAATAATTATTATTATTATCATTATCATTATTGCTGTTATTATTATAATTATTATTATTATTATTATTATTATTATTATTATTATTTCTTCATTGTTATTATTATTATTATTATTATTATTATTACTATTATTGTTGCCATTATCATCATAATATTAATGATAATAATATCAATGATAATAATCATTATGATAATTACCATTGCTACTGTTACTATTATTATAGCTTTAATTGTTATCATTGTTATTACTATTATTATTTTTAATCATTATATTATTATTATTATTATTATTATTATTATTATTATTATTATTATTATTATTATTATTGTTGTTGTTGTTATTATAAGCATTATCATTATCATCGTCATCATCATTAGTATTATTATCATTATTATTTTTTATTATCATTAATATCGCTATTATTACTATTATTATCATTATCATTATCATTATTATTATTATTATTATTAATGCTATCGTCACTATTGTTATCATCATTCTTTTTGTTAATATTATTATTGCTATCATTATTATTATTATTAACACTATTACCATTGTCATTATTATCATATTATCATCATTTTCATTGCCATGATTGTTGTTGTTAACATTGTATCAGGTATTATTGTCATTTTCATCATCATTATTTTTTTTAGCATTTAATTAACATCACTATAATTGTTATTATAACTGCCAATACATCTATTACTTTTTTTAGTGTCATGATATTAAAAGGTTAGCACTATAGTATCATATTATTTGTAAAGCATTTTTTGTCAACTTATTGAATAAAACAACAAAAATAATAGCACCACTGAAGAGAATGACTCCACAATCCACTCTACTGCAAACTGACTTCATTAATTTGTCAACAGATTTTCTTGTGTGATGATCAGCGCATAGCTGCGCTTTTCAATAGATCTGTCTGAACAATTCTACCGCCCCAGATATTACACAACGGAATCTGTTAGTCTACTTCTGCTCCTATATAGAATGTTGATTCCATCTTTCCAAGCTTGGAAGTGACATTGCAAATGCGCAATCTGCAGCCGGTTCTGTAGATTCATAATTCGCCAGGAATTATTTATCAGGTCTTGCAGCAGTCTAATGGACCAGCCCCTTATTTCCTTTCTACCATTCCCCATACCGTACATACCCCTTGTTATCGAGCGTTGTGCAGGAACCTTTATACATCATTTAGTACCAGGCTCTCTCCCTCGGATGAAAGTTTGCCCTGGGGAAGTTGGGGTGTGGTAGCGTTTTATGGTAGAACTCCTACACATCTTATTCTTTCTCCAGAGATTTAATGTTTCGCTTTTGGTTTATTGTGGGTAGGATTTTTGCCAGAAGTATAACTACTTTGTTATAAATGTTACACGAGTCGTTCACCTCGTGTTGTATGAACTTGGAGTTTTTGTTCTAATTCTGTGATCGGAAGTGGCAATGAAGGCAACGAAGAGTTAATGGCAATTGTAATAGTAATAGAGAATGATGTTGATGACAATTAAAATATAATTGCAGGAAAAAAAGAATAATGATGAATGTGATGATAATGGTGAGAATGATGATGATGATGATGATATTGATGATGATATTGATGATGATGATGATAATAATGATGATGATGTGATGTGATGTGATGTGATGTGATGTGATGTGATGTGATGTGATGTGATGTGATGTGATGTGATGTGATGATGATGATGATGATGATGATGATGATAATGGTAATAAGAGCAACAACAATAATGATAATATTACAACTGGTAGTGGACTGTATGATTATAATGGAGGTTTTAGAAACAAACTTACGGATCTCTCCCTCGGCAGCCTGACCTTTAATGTAAGCCGAATAACGCGAAAAATGTCCCTTCAGAACAAACTCTACGGGACCCCCACGCCAGATTTAAGTAGGGACATATCAACTCTCCCGCCCTTAACGCAAACTGAATCGATGGACGAAGCTGGTTGTACAATGTGACTGTCGTAGAGGCGAAGACACCATCCCTTCTTAGAGAAGAGGAGGGCGCACTAATATCCTATAATGAGCGGGGATCTTGAGTTTACATTTATTTTTATGTTAATCTATCCTCAGAACAGTAAATTATGGAAGCCTGTCAGAATAATTAATTATGGGAGCACATCTCAATATAATATGCCACGTCTATCACCACGAGGAGCGCCAGTGTTAAGGGATGTGGGCTTGAGGAAACAAAAAAATAAAGAAACTAATTTAGTTATAGCTACAAGTTGTCTTTGAATTAATACTTCACCTTTTCTAAGTTATTATCATTTTTAGGAAGGATCTTTATCTCTTAAGACAAATTCATCTTTTTATCAATATTTTTACACACAACCATTAGGATTTGCCTGGCCAAATATATCAAATGAAAATCTAGTACGTAAAGATACGCACCTTGCTACCTGTGCTTGGAGCACTGGTTTATAATTGGGTGATTCTCACCTTTTCGGGCAGTAGCTGCTGCAGGCTGAGGTAGGAGGCACCCTAGACTGGGCTGTCCTCTATTTTTTTTTGTGTGTGTGTGTGTTTGTGTTTTTTTTTAACGAAATTTGATTCTTGCCTTATGAACTTTTTAAACTTTTTGATTTTTCACCATATAATAAAAGAACTCAGGTGTTCTGTGATGTTTCAAATATTAAATAAAAGCTTTGCTGATCATTAAATCATTAAATCCTTACATATTCCGAAGTAGCCTTAACTTAAATCCTTCACACGTGGTGAAATTCCCGTGCTCGTCCTCCTCGCTCAGGTTACGTCTTACCATTCCTTTGTCTCGCTAGTTCATACATTTTACACTACATTCGCCCCAACATTTGAAAAATCTGTCCCTCATTTCCACAATATTAAGTATACCTCGTTCCCGTACGTATCAGACGGGTGGTGGCAGTGAGCACTAGTGTTGGACATTTCTTTACAGTGAGACACGAATAAGGGAAATATAATATGGCTTAAGGATCGGTACACTACAGTACAATTTAGTTTTACGTAGTATCACTGTAATTACTAAAACAGAACGGATACTATATAGCATTATACTAAAATGGCGAGATCAAATGAATAACAGCGTCGCTTCTACTAATATGTGTAAAACCTACCTTATTGTATGGCTGGAACACCTTAGCTGCAGCGAATGTCATTATATTATGAAGTGGGGTCTTTTGTCAAATGGAATTGAAATATATATATATAAATGAATTATATTAATGACAGAAGATTTAGTCGCTATGGAAATAACGACACTAATGATGATGGAAAAAAAATAATGGCAAAATAGTAATGATGATGATCATCGTGGTAATGGTGACGATGGCGATGACGATGACGAAGACGACGGCGATGATGATAAAGATCATCATAATGATAATGATATAAAAAAATGATATATAACAATATCATCATGATAATGATGGTAATAATAGGTAACTCAACAAAGGCATTATAAAGCAAACAGTCTAAACCAGTCGTTCTGTTTTCTTACCACACTTTCAAAGGCGTGATGTTGTCACAATGGGGGTAATCACTCGTGCTTTCTGAAACGGCCATTGAAGCAATGCCAGTGAACTATTATTATCACCTCCAGAATTGTGATTCAGATTGTAATTATTTTTCGTTTAGCGTAGTTGTTATCGTGATCGTGATTTTGATTTACTTATTTATTATTATTATTATTATTATTACTATTATATTCATCATTATCATTTTTTTATTATTATTATATCATCATTTTCATCCTTATCATTATTAACAATAATCCTCCTCATCGTCATCACGGTCATTATTTCTAGCTTCATGATTACCATTATCAAAATCGTTATCATTTTAGTTATTATTAGGATAACATTGTTATCTTGCTCATCATCTTTATTTTCACCATTGCATTTCCATTAATTTTGTAATTTATTATATTTTATTTGTATTTATTTATTTATTTATTTATTTATTTATTTATTTGTTTATTTATTTATCTGTTTATTTATTGTTTGTTTGTTTGTTTGTTTGTTTATTTATTTTGCTTTTTGTACATCTACTTTATATACAATTCAGTGGGATAGATTTACCATATCTTTCACTAGAACAAGACTTTAAATAAAAGTAAAGAAGGAGAAAGATAAAGAGAAAGGAAATGAAGAATATTAAAGAACAGGATTAAATGAATAAGAAAAAGAAAAGAAAAGGAAAAGAACGAATAAGAAAAAGGAAAGAATAAGAAAAAGTAAAGAATAATAAAAAAATAAGAAAAAGAAAAAAATAGTAAAAGAGAAAATAAGAAAAAGAAAAAAAAATAGTAAAAGAGAGAAAAAAAGGATTAAGAAAAAGAAAAGAAACAAGAAAAAGAAAGAAATACATAAGAAAACAATAAGAAAAAAAAGATCTAGAAAAAAATAGAAAAAAGTAAAAAGAAAAGAAAAATAATAAAAGGAAAGATAAAGAAAGGTATAAGAAAAAGAAATGAACAAGAAAAAGAAAAGAAATGAAGGAATAATACAAAATACGAAAAGGAAAGAAAAAGATGGAATAAGAAAAATAAAAGAAACAAGAAAATGAAAGAAATACGAACAATAAATAATAATAATAAAATGAAGAGAACGAGAAAAATTATAAAAAGAAAAAAGAAAGGAATAAGAAAAAATAAAAAAATGAATAGAAAAAGAAAGAAAAGAAAGAAAAATTAAAAGAAAAGGAAAAAAAAAGAATAAAAAAAAGGGAAAAATTAAAAGGAAAGAAAAATTTTTAAAAAAAAAAAAAAAGAAAAAAGAAAATAAAAAAAAAAAAAAGAAAAAAAAGGGGGAAAAAAAAAAAAAAAAAAAAAAAAAAAAATTAAAAAAAAAAAAGGAAATAAGAAAAAAAAAAGGATAAAAAAAAAGAAAGAAAAAGGGAATTTAAAGGAGAAATGTAAGAGATTAGAAATAAAAAAAAGAAAAGAACAAGAAAAACAAGGAATTATAAAAAGAAACGAAAAGAGTCGGAAGAGAAATCGGAGATGCGAGAAAGAAGCCGAGAGCCGAGTAACAGGAAAAGGGCTTGGGGCGTCGCCGAAAGAGCCCGGGGGGGGGGGGGGGGGCTATTAAGAGCAGTCCCTCAAGAGCTCCTTTCCGCCTGACGTGTGATTGGCTCTCGACGAATGGCGAGCTTAAGAGCCCCCTTCTTTACTCCGGCATTTAAAAACTTTTTGCACCCCCTTTCCCGCCCCGCCCGGCGGAGGACAAGAGCAAAAGGGGCTGTTGCTTCGTGTTGTTGCAATGGCTTCGAAGAATGGTTGTTTCTTGGGTTGCGAGATACAATTGATTGTTATTATCATCTTTTTTCTTTTTTTCTCTCAAAGGGCTAATATTATTACGGGTAACGTTTTTTAATTTTTTTTTATTATCATTTTTTTATCTTTTGTTATTCTATGATGATGAGATGATGATAATGTTTTATATTATTATTATTTTTTATTATTATTATTACCCTTATTATTTTTATCTATTATTATTATTATTATTATTATTATTATTATTATTTTTATTTTTTTTCATCATCACCCTCTCATCTTTATTATTTTTATTATTTTTCATTATTATTGCTTTTAAATCATTATTATCAATTATCTTTTATTATTATTATTATTGCAATTGTTACTATTATTCTTGTTATCATTATTGCTATTATTATTGTATTTTCTTTTTTATTATTACTTTTATTATTATTATTATTATTACTACTATTTTTTTTATTAATATTATTATTATTATTATTATTATTGTTATTATTATTATTATTATCATTATTATTATTATCACCTTTCATCCCCACCCATTATTATTATAAATACATTTCCCCTTTTGTTGTTAATGTTATAATTATTAAATTATTATTTTTTTTTATTTTTTTATTATTATTTTTATTATTATTATTATTTATTATTATTATTTATATATTTTTATTATTATTTTTATTATTATTATTATTATTTTTTTAAACTTTTATTTTTTAATTTTTTCAATAAATTTATTATTTTTTTTAATTTAATTACTTTTTTTATTTTTTCCTTTTTTTCATTATTTTTTTTAATTATTGTTTTTTTTTTTTTTTGTTTTTTTTGGGGTTTTTTTTTTTTTTTAAAAATTTTTTTTTTTTTTTTTTTGGGGGGGTTTTTTTTTAATTTTTTTTTTGTTATTAATCATTTTTTTTTTTATTACTATTATATTTTTTACTATTATTTTACTATTATTATTTTATATTATCATTATTTTTTTAAAAATATCATTAACAGTAAAAACCCTTTTTATTATTTTTATTTTTTTATTTTTGGGTTATGTATTATTTATTATCATTATCACTAGATTTTTTTTTTATTATTATTTTTTGTTATTATTATCATTATTATTTTTTTTTGTTTTTGGTTTATTTTTTACTTTTAGTAGTATTTAGTAGTAGTTTTTAGTAGTAAAAAGTAGTGTAGTAGTGTTATATTTGTATTAGTATTAGTATAGTTCAGTATCGGGTATTTTTGATTATTTTTATTTTTAAATTATTTTTATTATCTCTTTATTTTTATTGTTGTTATTATTATCATTATTAATTATTATTTTTGTTGTTTTTAAATTATTATTTTTTAATATTTTTAAAAATTACCCTTTTTGGGTTGTTTTTGTTTTTTTTGGGTTATTTTTTATGTTTAGGTTTTACCTTACTGTATTTTTTGTTTTTTATATATTTATTATTTTTTTAATTATTATTATTATTTTATTATTTTAAATTTTCATTATTTATTATTTTTTTCCATTATCATTATCATTATCATTACATTTCATTATCTTTATCATTATCATTATCATTTCATTATCATTATCTTTATTATTTTTATTATTATTATTATTGTTATTTTTGTTATTTTATTTTTTATTATTATTTATTATTAGTTTTTTAATTATATTCATATTATTATTTTTAAATCATTTTATTTTTTTAAATCATTATTATTACATTATAATATTATAAAAACAGTAATATAAATAAAATTAATAATTATCATTTTTTATTATCTTACTTTTTATCATTCATTATTATTATAATTATCTTTTTGTACTTTTATTTTTTTTTTATCATTTTTCTTTATTATCATTATTATTTTTAAATCTTTTAATTATTTTTTTTGTTGTTGGTATTATTAAAATTTATTATTATTAGTAATAGTAGTTTTAAGTGTAGTTTGTATTGTATCATAATTATTATTATTATTATTATTTTTGTTGTGTTTGTGTTTTAAATTGTTTTTTACTATTTTATTTTTATCATTGTTTTTTGCTCTTGTTGTTTTTTTTGTTATTATGATTTTTTTTTTGCTTTTTCTATTATTTTTTTATTTTTAATTATTATTTTTTTTCATTATTTTATTGTTGTTGTTGTTCTTGTTTTTAAAAAACCCCATTTTTTTATTATCTTTGGGTTATTTTCCCCATTATTATTCTTTTTTATGTTTACTATTATTATTTATTATATATGTATAATAATATATTTTATATATATTAATATATTATATATTATTTTAATATTTTTAATAATATATATTTTAAAATAAGGGATTATTTTTACCCTTTTTATCGTTTTTTAATTATTTTTATTATCATTATTATTTTAATTACAAACCATTGTATCTTTAACATTAAAACTTTTAATTTTAATTTGTTATCATTTTTATATCTTCAGTATTTTTTTCTAAAAATGATTTAATAAAAAAAATTATTATCTTATTACTACTATCATCATTATTGATTAGTATTTTTTTTTTGTTTTTAAATTTTTTATCATTATTTTCACCCGAAATTTATCATTATCATTTTTTTATAAATTATCTTTAGTATTATCGTTATAAATCGTTGTATTTTTAAAGTCATTGTTAGAAAATTTTCTTTTTATTATGTTTTAGTTTTAAAAATAGTCCATTGCCCCGACTTTTTTCTCTTTTTGCCGATTCTTTAATTTTTTTACCCCCCGATTTACATAAAAAATTTTATTTTAGTGCAAAATAAATATATAATGCAAAACACAACATGCAAATATGGGTTCCATGAAAAAGTCACTAGACAGAGAAATGTGGTTCGAAAATCCTATGTAATTATATATTTGACATCTAGGCAACATGCAAAGGATTCCCTAATTGTACCCATGTCTCTTTAAAGTTATTTTAATCTATTTCATTAAAAGAAAAAAATAGTTCCTCTGATCATTGCGTGTGTATCTGTTATGTAATGATTGATGTTTGGGGGAAAAATTTTGGGAGAAAAAAAAATCCCAAAAGTTTTTCCCAAAAAAAGATTAAATTTTGTTTAAAAATTAAAGGTTTAATCTGTTTCCCCCACCCTACAACCTTTATTGGGGAAAGGGGGCGGGAAAAGTGTGGTGTGTGTGTGTGTGTGTGTGTGTGATGTGGTATAAACATTTTATATATATAAAATATATATTATATATATATAATATATATATTTTATATATATATATATATATATTATATACACATATATATAATTTTCTATATATATATATATATTTTATACCCCCACCCCACACACACACAAACCCCCACACCCACACACCCCACATTTTAAAATATTATATATATATATAATAATATATAATATATATATATTATATATATATATATAATAAATATATATAATTTTTTATATAATATATATTATGTGGTGTGTTTGTGTGCCCGGGGTCGTGGGGTTTTTCATTATATATATATATAATATATAATATATATATTATATATATTATATATATATATATATATATTATAATATATAATTTTAAAAGGGAATATATGCAAGATATATATATATATATTTTATTATATATATAAAATATATAATATATATATTTTACATACCCTATATATACATAATATAGATATAGATATATAGAAATATAATAAATAAATATATATATAATAATAATAAAGATAATATAATAAAGAATAAATATATTATTTATATATAAAATAATTAAATACATAAAAAATATAGTATTAAATATATAATATTATAAAAATATATATAATATATATATATAAATATAAAGATATATATAAATATATAAAAATATATATATATAACACATATTTATTTTATATATATATATAAAATATTATATTATAATTTTATATATCATATATATTATATTTATTTTATATATATATATATATTATTATATATATTTTATATATAAAGCGTTTTGTGTGTGTGTTTGTGTGTGTGTGTGTATGTGTGTGGGTGTGTGTGTGTGTGCGTGTGTGTGTGGTGTTGTATTGTGAAAAAAAGTTTTATGTTAAAAATTAAAATATAATTATATATGTTTTTTTTTTATTTTTCATTTATAATTATAAAATATTTTTATAAAATTTATATATATATATATATATATATATATTTAATTTTTTTTTTTTTTGGGGGGGGGGGGGAATTTATGTTTTTTTTTTAAAAAATTTTTGCTTTTTTTTTAAACTATATATATATTAAAATATTTATATTATAATTTATATAATTTTTATATTGAAAAAAATTTTTTTTTTTTTTTTTTTTTTTTTTGTGTGTTTTTTTGTTTTTGTTGTGTGTGTGTGTGTGTGTGTGTGTGTGTGCATAATTTTTATTAAAAATTACTTTTCTAAAATTATTATTTATATTCATAAAATTATATATATATTAATTTTATTTTAAAATTTTAATTATATATATATTATATAATTATATAAATATATAATAATATATATATATATATATTAATAATTATATATATTCATATTTAATATTTTATATATAATATAATATATATAATTATTTTGTATATATCAAATAATACAATAATCAAATTTTATATATATTAATATAAAAATATATTAAATAAATAATATATATATATTATTTATTTATTATATCATTATTTTTACATATATATAAAATATATATATAAATTTTTATATTTTTTAAATTTTACATTAAATATATAAAATATAGATATTAAAATTTTTTTTGGTTTTTTTTTTTTTTTTTTTTTTATTTTTTTTTTATA
>NC_051387.1:37498585-37501085 GCF_015228065.2 Penaeus monodon
GTGCGATCTGCGGTAAAAATCCCCTTTGCTCAGCATTACGGTAACTTGTTTCTCGCTGCTCCTGTTCCCTCAGCTGCTGTGCTTGACGTTCCCTCTCCCGTCGCTCGTTATCACGCAGTTCAGCTTCCCGTCTTTCCCGTTCACGGCTCTCGGCGTCCCTCTCTTCGCGCACTGCATGTAACTCAGCTTCTAACCTGGCGCTGCGCTCACCTTGCTGTTGCAACTCCAGGCGCATCTCCGCAAGCTGCGCCACAAGGCGCTCTAACACCACCGGCAGCGGCGATTCAGGCGTCTCGGGAATATCTTCAGCTTCTTCGCCAGGTCCCCTGCGAGAATTCGTCTTGGGAGGCATTTCGTATTATACGACAATGAAACTAAACAATGAAGCGACCGTAGTTGCTTAAAACAGGACGCTAAACAATCCGCAACTACGTCAAGCAGAAGATTCAATGAGCAACACTGTTACAACGAACAATGCTCACTGCGAAACCACATTAAAATCGATACATCACAGCAGCAACACGAATAAGCGACTAACAAACACCGCCAAACAACTGCATTAAACAATCATGAAAAGCATCACCAATGCAAAATGTTAACCATCAAATCAACACCATACGCATATAGCTCACGTAATTTGCAAGCAACCAAAAGCAAACAAGAAAAGCTGTTACAATAATGAAATATATTTACATATTATAAACATTAAATGAAATAAATGGGATCTGCATTAGGCCTGCTCTTAATGACAAACAAACTGCAAATATAATTCTCACAAAAATAACCCGCTCTGGATACTGCGAAAGACAAACAAAAACCGCTCTTACGAATCCCCAAGCTAGCCACCAAATTATGCTGTAGCGTCTCTCTAACAAGGGCGCCCAGCTTATACGTAGTTAAACAATGTCAATCTCTTAATAGGTGATCTGTGGTAGCGCGAGCATCACTCATTAACTGTGGCGAAAGTTATGCTAAAGTTTTATTTTAAACTTTAATACAAGTAAGATTTATATTTAATATTTGTTATAAACTGTGGTGGATAGAGTGGATATTCCTAAGGCATAAAAGAAACTAAGTACATTTAAAACATATGCTTTATTTAAAAAGAAAAACTAAAACACGAAACAATAAAACTGTCCACGTTAAAATAGAATTCATGAGTAAAAGCAAGGTATCCAGCCTAACTGTCGATTTCTCATTCCTAAAATCTCTCACTTGTACTTATCTTAGGACGACCGGAGGTTGAGGTGGGCCGATTCACAGCGGTTCCTTGGGTTTTACAAAACAACCGGTTTTCAGAACAAGCAGAGTCCAGAGCGGCGCTTCCTAACAATGCTGACGGCAGAATCCCCCCTTTGGGAGCTAGTGCTGGCTATTTACGTGGGTGTGGGGATTGTGGGTACTTCAAATATGGGAATCTGGGAATGCGCATGGATACTTTAAATATGCTCTGAAGTTAATTAGGCTGGAATTCCATACTTAAACCGTAAACATTGCAACATAAATAACTAAATTTACAATAAAGTAAAGAGGTTCCGACATCTCTTCTCTTAAGTCTACGGCACCAGGCATCCTTTATTATATCGATGGCGCCAAACGTTCAGATGCCGCTCGGATGGTTATCCTCTGACGTGGAGGCTGCAACCCAGGTCACTACACCGCTACCAGGTCTTCTCACCTCTGAGAGGGCAGCCACCTCAACTCCCAGTCGTTTCAATTCCCGCGATAGCAGAGGTAACCGCTCATCCTGCCGCAAGGACCGGACGTTCCAAGCGCCTACCCGGAAAGCACGCCTGAGGTTAAGCCTCAGGTGGTCACTCCGGGTGCACGCCACCTCTGCCGCCCCTGCCAACACAGCCCCAAATAAAGGGGGTCGGCAGGCTGTGGGACCACCTATCCACCTGTGGGGTTCCCGAGGGCTTTCCCCCACAAGCTTCATGGTGGGTTGGCGCCTGGCAGGGTGCAGGCGGGCCATGTAACTCTTGTTCCATTCCTGCACCACGACATTTGCCCTCCCAGTGGGACCCACAGCCCACCTTACTTGCTGGGTGGGAGGGACAACACCCCTCCCCCCAGCATTTCCATTTATAAGGGACGTTGCCAGAGGGTCATTCTGGGGGGAGGAGGACTGGCAAGGCCCACCTCCCCCGAGCCACCCCATTACCCCAGGGTGGCTAGGGGGCAGGAGTTGGTACGAAGCCAGAGCGTGTCCACACGCCGGTGGGCCATAACTCCGTACCTCTGGGGCCTCCTGCTGCTCCGAGATCCCCCACAGATTTAGCCTGGGACCGCAAGGTACCCAGTTACCCATGGGTGGCCACGAGGAGGCACTGCAGAAGTCTTGATGATGGAGAGGCTGTGACCTGGCAGGGGAGACTTATGCAGAAGCTGCTCCCTTTTTCGCACAGGGCTAGCCAAGGGTGGAAGCTGCAAGCGAGAAGGCATGCAAGCACTTAACACTATCTAGGCTACCACACCATCGCTTCACATCGCCATGCGC
>NC_051387.1:37531085-37537026 GCF_015228065.2 Penaeus monodon
TAAAACTATACAAAAATGGGCACCTCAAATAAATTAAAGACAGGAAAGTACGAAAAAGTGAAAGGAAGGGATCCGTGAGGGAAAACGGGAAAACACAAAGAGAAAAACGAGAGAGAAACAAAACTAAGGTGAATTAGTCGAATCAAAAGGCAAGAATAAGGCAAGGTAAGTATAGAATATAAGGTAAGTAGTGTATAAGTAGTGTTATGTGCAGTAGAAATAGTGTAGATGTATAAGTAGATCACGGACCAATGGGAAAGGTAAGTCAGAGGGTATAAAAACACAGATTCATTCTTATAAAAAAAAAAAAGTAAAGCCACGTCATCTTACAGGGCGAAGGAGTCCGTAGAGTTCCCGTAAAGATTCATAACGTCAGGTGAACAGGCGGCCCGGAAGTCTGCGGGGTGACCCGCCTGAAGCCAGGGAAATTTACTACAATAATAATAATAATAATAATAATAATATAATATTATTATTATTATTATTATTATTATAGGGATGAGGATGAAATGATAATGATGGTAGAAAAATGATATTGAATATAATAATATTAGTGATAGTGATAATGACAATAGTAATAAATAATTACCTCAACCATGAGTATCAATAAACATTAAATTGTTTTTAGAGGGATTAAACAAACACTTTTGATATCAAGCAAATATTTTTAACATTATCTTTAGCAAAATATTATAAGATTGATACTAAAGAGAGACGTATAGCTCAACCTAGTGACCTTATACTAAAAAAGGTAATGATGATAACAGTAAAGATCATCATCATTTTTACAATTATTATTATTATGATTTTTGTTGTTGTTGTTGTTCTTTTGTTCTTCTTCTTATTGTTATTGTTATTATGATTATTAATTATTATTATTATCATCATTATAATTATAATTGATATTATTAGTATTACTATTATTATTACTACTATCATTATCATTATCTGCATTATTAACATCATCATCATCATCATCATCATCATCATCATTGTTATTATTATTATTATCATTATTATTGTTGTTGTTAATATCATCTTTATCATTTGAATTATCTGAAACATTTATTTATAGCAAAAATTGAATTTAGTACAAACAATCATATAACATATAGTGCATTATTTACACATCAGCAATATTCGCTTTAAGCTAGCCTTTTTGAAGCAGAGCTTTTCAGGCAATAAATGTAAACACTATGAACATAATACTAGACAAAAATTAAACACACAAACAATAAGACCAGAGGTATACAGAGGATGAACCTATGATGAAGAAGAAGGTCAAGTGAGCAAACGTTTTTATTTGGAATAAACACTTATATGACCTATTAATCGAATTATAGGTTTAATACGGTAGTGTGTTTATAATCGGTCAAGTTGAGTCAGTCAACTAACTTATATCGAAGGTTCCCTCTTCGTAGGTGTTCACGCCCATGTACATACGCTCAGAGAGAAGAGAAAACAGTATTTCGGTTTGGACGACAAAAATAACTTATCAAAGTTACAGATATAAGAATGCAGTAACTGTCAAATATCCAATATATTATCAGAGGTAAGTGATCGACTGTAGAAACGTAGAAAGACGATGGTGAGGAGTGCGTAAGAGGTTTCGATGACAAGTACAGTAATCATGGGTATGCAGGTTAAGTGTATTATTCTTGTTCATATACATGATCATGGCCATCACAAATGCGCATATATCTTCTAACTTCAAAGTTTGAGTTTATTTAAACAATGGACGGGTGTGATCCAAGTGACCACTGTTTGTGATTATCATGAGAGTTGAAGTTTTAAGGGTGTTAAGTTGGTTGGGTATGTAGTGCATCAAATTGGGTTACAGTAGGTAAGGCTCAAACATAAACCTACCGTTAAAAAAAGGTAAGGAGAGGGTAAATGTGGGCATAATAAAGCAACTTTAGAACAAATTGGGGCATAAAATCTTTCATTTGATAAGGGAGGCAAATGTGTCTGGATATTTTATGGATAAGATTATGTATATGAATCTTAAATGTCAGAGATTCCTCAAAGGTAACGCCAAGGAACTTTATAAATCTTGTTCTAGAAACTTCACACTTATTTATGTTTAGTTGAGGAATGTGGTGAACTTTCTTAATGGTAAATAGTATGTAATAAGTTTTATCTGTATTTATGGTGGGTCTCTTACACACAAACCACTGGTATAGTTGATGAAGTTCTTGATTAGCAGTGTTAATCAACTGTTCAGGGCATGAAACACCTATATATATAACACTATATCATCAGTAAATACGATAGGTTTGATTAAGAACTATATCAGATATATCATTTATGTAGATTAAAAAGAGAACTGGACCTAGGACACTGCCCTGTGGAACACCAAGAGCAATTGTGCTAGAAGAGGAGTTTTCTCCTTAGAAAACTGTTATCTGACTTCTATCAGTCAGATAGTCCTTGAACCATGAATGAATGGCACCACGAATGTCATTATGATACAACTTATCTAAAAGAATTTTATGAATGACTGTGTCAAAGGCCTGTGCAAAATCAACAAAAAATGGACTCAAGGGTTTGACAATTGTCAAGAGCAGAGTAAATACTCGATAAAAATACATTGAGTGATTGAAAGGTATTGTAGCCATGTCTGAATCTGTATTGCGATGGATTTAGAATGTTTTTGTTTTCTAGATATTGCATTAGATGTTTCTTCATAAAGAGTTCGAATATTTTGGAAATAAAAGAAGCTTAGGTATTGATTGATAGTTCTTGGTAATATTCTTTGCATCAGATTTAAGAATTGGGGTAACTTTTGCTGCCTTTAGTTTGTCTGGAAAGGTTCCTGTTTTAATATAGAAACTGTAATTTCATTTGCGCCAGGTCTTAGTTTTTAGTGCACTTGTAACACGTTTTGTAACACGTCTTTATATTTACTATTGGTAATACCATAGAGTTTAAGAAGTTATTTGTTAAGTAATTAATTGGATTTTTATTGGAACAAGATAGTTTAATATTAAGCTCAGGAGCAATATTACAAAGATAACTGTTGAAGGCCTCAGCAATGTCACATGGTTTATCTAAAATCTGATTATTTTATTGCAAGATAGGTGTATTACTTTTTAGGAGTTTATTGTTCTTGATCTACTACTTTTTTGCCAGATTTTCTTAGTACAGTTTCTAAGCTGCAGGAAAATCGACGATAATAGCTTGATTTAGCCTCTCTGATAATTTGTGTTAGATTATCGCGGTATAGTCTGTAGTAACCGTGTGTTATCAGTCCTAATTGTGCATATTAAAAGGGTTGCATTTGTGTTTTATTGAGTTTAGTATCCACTAGTGATCCAAGGATTTAACATATTCTTGGTAGATATATACTTGGTTTTGAAAGGGTAGTTTTTATCATATAGTCTATTTACTGTGCTTCAAAAGATATCAAAGTTAATTTTCAAATTTGGTGAGCAAAGGAGATCGTTCCAATGTTCCAATGTCGAAGCTTATTTTATCTTCATCACGAACTATATAATCAAAAAAGAGATCTATAGAGATTCTCCATCAGGTGTTTGGCAGCTTATAAATAATTGTTAAAATGCAACGTGAAAAAAGTAGAAATGCTAGTACGAAAAGAGAGAGCAATAAGGGGCTGTAAAGAATAACTCAGCTTAACTCTACAGGTATATCTAGTAAGGTGCAAGAACGATAATTTTATGCTAGAGTGAACTTATTTTTGGCATATTCACAATATACAATATCCGATTAATTTAGATGGGTGTCCTAAGATACAATATAAGTTTCAATAAAACAATATTAATAATAAAGCTTTTTGTGGTAATAGATATAAGTATAGGTTAATAGATACAAGTATAGGTTATGAACAGCAGGCATAGTACTAATGGCAGCAGTTAGAGGCAGGAAACGTAGGGATGGCAGCAGGAATAGCAATAGATAGTTAAAGAGATAGTAGTAGAAGTTACAGTCAGGACAGTAAAGGTATAACAGTAATAAAATTAGGGTTAATAATAGTAATAGTACTGTCGTAATAGTGGTCGTAGTAGAAGTAGTGGTAGTAGTAGCAGCATCAGCATCAGTGGTAGTAGTAGTATAGATAGAGAAAATAGTAGAGGAAGAAATAGTAGTAATAAGAGTAGGAGTAGTAGTGATAGTAGTAGTAGATGTAGTTGTACAAATAGTAATAAAAGTTGTTATAATAAAAGTAGTCAAAGTAGTAGTACGGATATAAGTAGTAGCAATAGTAGTAGCAATAGTAGAGAAAGTTAGAGTAGAAGTAGTAGTAGCAGCAGCAGTAGAGGTATTAGAGGTATAGTAGTAGTAACAGTAGTAGCAGCAGCAGTATTAGAGATAGTAAGAATAACAGAAGTAGTTGTAGTAGTAGTCATAAAATAGTAGAAGTAGTAGAGGAGCAAATAGTAGAAGTAGTAGAGGAGCAAATAGTAGAAGTAACAGTTGGAGTACTAGTAGCAGTATAAAAAGTCATAAAAATAGAAGTAGTAGTAGTAGTAGTAACAGTGATAGCAGAGAAGATGGAGAAATAGTGGTATAATAAGTAGTAATAGTGGTAGCTGGAATTCAAATAGATATAGGGATGGTAGATAGTAGTAGCACGGTAATAGAAATAGATTATAAATATACAAGAGTGATAGTAGTAAAGAGTTTAGCGAAAGATAGTAGTAACAGTATTGGAAGTAGTAATATCACTAGAAATAATAGCAGAGGAAATGTGATCTTGTATGTTCTAGAACAATTAAACATTAGGCATTTCTCTCAAAACAGGCAATTTATTTAGGAAGTCACTTAGCGCTTCATCATTGGTGATAATAAGCTTTTGATTTGAACATTCAAGTTTTATACAGATTTTGCCATCCTTAGTGTATCATTTTTTCCCATTTCATTTGAAGAAGGCTATATATATGTCTTAGAGTGAGACTTTCATTGACATGTAAGTTAGGTCTAGTGGTGATACATGCACTAATGATTTCTTTTTGTCGACTATGTAATTTTACAATAATGGGTCTAGCTGTATTCTGCGCTGTCTGATTGCTATCATATGTGCTAATTTCCGTCAGAGTGAGAGACATTTATTTTAAGGGTCTTCTTTATATCTCTGACAACTACTTCAGTTGAGTTTTCATTTCAGTTTTCTTGGGCTAGGGTTGGGCCATTGAATAAAATCGTGCCTGTTCTATCATACTGAGGAGATCGGGATGTCCATAAAGTTAGAATTATCCTTATGCGATTTTTCTGATGCTAATTTACTTGGGTACACACTTGGTTACATAAATATCTTGGAATGTATACCTAAAACAGCCAGCATAATAAACTGGCTGCAATGCAATGTGCGCGGGTTGTTTGTTTTGGTGTGGAGCACGACCAAAATGTTGAATAACCTGTTTAATTTTCTTTAGGATTTGCCATATTTGGTTATTTTTTCTTGCTGTGTTGGCTTAACAAGATAAAATCATACCTAGAGAGCCAGTGTATGGCGCTAGCTGATATATTTGAAGGTCGTATTGCTATTTTTGACAGGATTATTAGGAGCTCCAGTGAGCACGTCCACTCGTCATCGTCATGATTGCCATAATAATTATTGTTATTACATCCCATTTCTTACAACTGTAAATCATTATGCTTTAGTTCACTGTATAGAATATTTCCAAATAATGCTAAAGTTTTTTTTTATTGTTATTATTAATTTAGATAATCGGTATATGTAAGTATTAGTAATTTAGCCTGTGTATTTTGTTTGTATAAGTATCATCTGCAAAAGGTTCGTCATCCCATTATCTAATCTAGTTGAAGAATTTCAGAACAGCTGTGCCATATGAAATTGAATGAGCAAGCCTTTATAACATCAAGCAATACTGTTAACACATAATTGAAAGTCGGGGTTATTGGACCGTAGAGTTTCCGGGGACGCGAACATGCTCGGCAGTTTCTTTCAAGTGAGCGCCAG
>NC_051387.1:37539626-37545542 GCF_015228065.2 Penaeus monodon
AAAGAAGAGAGAAGAAAAGGAGGGGGAGAAAAAAAGGGGAGGGGAGGGAAAAAGGGGGGAAAAGAGGGAAGGAAAAAAAGGGGGACAGACAGGGATAGATAGAATAGATAGATAGATGGAAAAATGGGATAGATGGAATGTTGTGATAGAAAGGATAGATGAAGATGAGAGGGAGGGGGGGGAGGCGAGAGGTGAGTGAGTGAGAGAGAAGGGAGAGAGAGAGAGGGGAGAGAGGAGGAGTGGAGAGAGGAGATAAAGAGAGGGAGAGAGAGGAGAGAGAAGGAAGGGAAAGAAGAGAAAAGGGAAAAGAGGAAAAGAGAGGAGGCAAGGGGGAGAGAAAGAAGGAGAAAGGGAGAGGGAAGAGAGAGAGAGAAGAAGAGAAAGGAGAGAGAGAGAGGGATGGAAGAGAGAGAAGGGGAGGAGAGAGAGGGAGAGAGAGAGAAGAGAAGAGGAAGGCGAGAAGGGACCCATAGAGAGAGGTAGAAAGACAAAGCGAAAGAAACCGAGAGAAAGAGAGAGAAACCGAGAGAAAGAGAGAGAAACCGAGAGAAAGAGAGAGAGAGAGTGAATGAAAAAGGGATAGTGATGAAAGTGTTTTCTCAGTGGCTTTACTGGAAAAAAACGAATATTTTCCTTCCCTTTGCCATTCCCTAATTTGTAGGATGTTCGCGACACCCCCTAGATCAACAAAACCGAGGCTAGTGTAAATAGAAGATTTCCAACCTCTCGTCTCTGATCTCCTCATTAGCATACTTCTATTCAATTTCAAAGGGAGTGAATGAATCTAACATGTTTTTTGGTGTTAGTGGTTACATTTGATTTTAACCATATCCTTTGTACTATCATCCTGATCTTTACAACCAAAGCTCTTCCCTTTCTCGTAGCAATATAATCTTCAATATCCCCAATTATTATATCTCATACCTACCGAGTCCATCTCCTCTTGAAAGCTGAATAACTTCCTATCTCCTTTCTGGGGTGTGGTAATCGAAGAAACACCTCGGCTAGGTTTTAAAAAGACTAATCCTGCCACCCTTTAGGTTTCCCCTTTTAGAGATTTTCCACCAGTTTATAAATTTATCTATATTCAATGTTTCTATATAGGCTGGCGCTCACTTGAAAGAAACTGGCCGGAAGGGATGGTTCGCGTTCCCCCGGAAAAAAATTTTACGGGGCCCAATAACCCCGACCTTTTCAAAATTTTTGTGGTTTAACGTAATTGCTTTGATGTTATTAAAGGCTTGCTCATTTCAATTTCCAAAATGGCAAAAAGCTTTTTTCTGAAAAAATTCCCTTTAAAAAAAATAGATTAGAATAATTGGAAATGGACGACCTTTTTTTTGCAGGATGATTTCTTATACAAAACAAAATACCGGTTAAAATTACTATAAAATTTTTACATAAAACCGATTATCTTAAAAATTAAAAATCAATAAAAAAAAAAAAACTTTAGCATTATTTTGGGAAAATTTTAATACAGTGGAACTAAAGCATAATGAATTTAAATTGAAGAAAATGGGGATGTAAAAACAAAAATTTTTTAGGGCAATCATTGAATGAAATGTTGGACGTGGCTTTCCCCTTGGAAAACCCTAAAAAATCCCCGTCCAAAAAAAAAAGCAATACGACCCCTTCAAAATTTTAAAAACACTAGCCCGGGATAACCAAATGGGCCTCCTAGTTTGAAAATTTTTATCCCTTTTTTTAAAGGGCCCCCAAAACCCGCAAAGGGAAAAAAAATAAACCAAAAATGGGGAAATTCCCTTTAAAAAAAAAATTAAACGCTTATCAAAAAAATTTTGGGTTCGTGCCTCCACACCCAAAACAAAAAAAAAACCCCCCCCGCAATTGCAAAAATTTCAAAACCATTTATTATTGGGCTGTTTTTTGGGTAAAAATTTTAATTTTTAAAAATATTTTTTAAAAGTAACCCCAAGGGGGTTTTTCCCCCCAAGTAAAAATTAGCACCCAGAAAAAAACGCTAAGGATAATTCTAAAAATTTATGGCATCCCCCCCATCCTTTTAGTTTTATAAAAAAAGGCCGATTTTTTTTTTAAAAACCAACCCCCCCCCCCCCAGCCCAAAGGGAAAAAAAATAAATGAAAAATCAACTTAAAAAATAGTTGTCAAGAAAAAAAGAAGACCCTTAAAATAAAAAGTTTTTTTCCTCCCGACGGAAAAAATTAAAGCACATTGGGTAGCAAATTCAGAAAAAAGCCCCAGAAATAAGCTAGAAACCCCTTATTTTTAAAAAAATTTTTCATAGGGCGACAAAAAGAAAAAAAATTTTGGGGATGTAAACACTAGACCCAAAATTTCATAAAATTTATTAGTCATTAATAACCACTAAAATAACTTTTAAATTCATAAAATTACAATTAAAACATTTAAAATTAAAACCCCCTTCTTAAAAAAAAAAGAAAAAAATAATAAAAACTAAGATCAAAAAACTATAAAAAATTAAATTTTAAATTTAAAAAACTTTTATTAACCAAATGAAACGCTAAATACCTCCCCCTAAATTAAAATTGGCCCTTTTTTTAGAAAATGCCCCAAATTTTTTTTAAAATTTTCTAGAACTACAAATCATTTTTTTCCCCTCTCTTTATTAATTTTTTTCCCTAGTGATAATTTTTTTAAAAAAAACTTTCTCACACTAACTTTTTTCTTTTACTATTATCCTTTCCTAACCTCTTTACTAAATAATCCCCCTTGTAAAATTATTTATAATTTTTTTTTTTTTTCATTTACCGTCCTTACTACTAATCCCTAACCCTATTTATTTTTTTTTGAATTCCAGCTTCCCCCTATTCTACTTATTATTACCACTAATTTTTCTTTTTCTCCTCCCCTTTCTTCTCTGCTATAACTTTACCTACATACTTACTAATTTTCCAACTACTTTTTTTCTTTTTATGAACCTTTATTTTTTTTTTTATATCCTTTCTTAGTACTTTCCACCTGTTACTTTAACTTTTTTTTTTCTTCCCTATTTTTTTGCTTCCCTCTCTTCTTTTTACTAATTTTTCTCCTCCCCCTTAAAAAATTCCCCTTCTAATTTTTTTATACCTTTAAAAAAACAACTTTCTTTTTTTTTTTAAAAACTCTAAAACTGCTTTTCTGCTACTATGTTTTTTTTCCCCTAAAACCCCCTTCCCTTAATTTCCCCCTACCTTGGCGCTACACCCCCACTTTTCCTACTCCCCAATTTTTTTCTACATTTCTACTACTAATTGCTACTACTTATATCCCCCTACTAAAACCTTTTTGACTATTTTTTTTTAAAAAACAACTTTTTTTTTTTTTTTAACTTATTTTTTTTTCAACTAACTCTACTATACTATCACTACTACTCCCCCCCCCCCTTTTTATTAAATATTTTTTTCCCCCCCTTTTACATTTTTTTCCCCCCCCTTAAAACAAACTTAAAAAATTACCACTGGGTTTTTGGTCTTTTTACTTTTAAAAACCCCCAATCTACTACGAAAACCCCTAATTACGACCCGTACCCATTACTATTTATTTTTAAACCCCAAATTTTTTACTTTTTTACCTTTATGTTACTGTTTAAAAATTTACTCTCTCCTTTAAAACCCTTTTATTCTTTTAAATTTCTTTCCCCCATTTCCTTCCCTACGCTTTTTGCCTTGTTTTCTATTCCCTGCTGTTTATAAACTATACCCGCTTGTTTTCTAATTAAAACCTATATTATATCTTTAAATTTAAAACAAAAAAGCTTTTATTTAATATTTTTTTAAAAAACTTTTATTTTATTGGGCCCATTGAAATTCAATGGATTTTTGTAATATTTAAAATTTTTGCAAAAAATAAGTTCCCTCTACAAAAAAATTATGGTCTTTTCCAAACCCAAAGATATATACCCGTAAGGTTAAAGCTTGAGTTTTATTTTCTTTACAGCCCCTTATTGCTCTCCTCTTTTTCCGTACTAGCAATTTCTACTTTTTTTCACGTTTTGCATTTTAACAATTATTTTATAACGCTGCCAAAACACCTGATTGGAGAATCTCTATAGATCTCTTTTTTTGATTTATATATTTTTGTGTGAAGATAAAATAAGCTTCGACCATTTGGAAAAAAACATTGGGAAACGATCTCCCTTTGCTCCACCAAATTTTGAAAATTAACTTTTGATATCTTTTGAAGCACAGTAAAAATAGACTATATAAATGAAAAAAACTACCCTTTCAAAAACCCAAGTTAAACTATAATACTTAACTACCAAGAATATGTTTAAATCTCCTGGATCACTAGTGGATACTAAAACTCAATTAAAACACCAAATGCAAACCCTTTTTTAATATGCACAATTAGGACTGGATAAACACACGGTTTTTTTTTAACTACAGACTATACCGCGATAAATCTAAAACACAAATTATCAGAAGAGGCTAAATCAAGCTATTATCGTTCGATTTTTCCTGCAGCTTAGAAAACTGTACTAAGAAAATCTGGGCAAAAAAAGTAGTAGTAGATCAAGAACAATAAACTCCTAAAAAGTAAATAACACCTATCTCTGTTGCAATAAAATAATCAGATTTTAGATAAACCATGTGACCATTGCTGAGGCCTTCAACAGTTTATCTTTTGTAATTATTGCTCCTGAGCTTTAATAATTAAACTATCTGTTCCAATAAAAAAAATCCAATTTTAATTTACTTAACAAATAACTTTCTTAAACCTATGGGTATTACCAATAGTAAATTTTAAAAAAAAAGTGTTTAACAAAAAACGGTTTTGTTACAAGTGCACTAAAAAAACTAAGGACCCGGCCGCAAATGAAATTTTCAGGTTTTTTTTTTATATTAAAAACAGGAAACCTTTTTTCCAGGACAAACTAAAAAAGGCAGCAAAAAGTTACCCCAATTCCCCTTTAAAACTGATGCCAAAAAATATTTACCAAAAAACTATCAAATTTAAAATACCTAAGCTTCTTTTTATTTTCCCAAAAAATAATTCGAACCTTTTATGAAGAAAACATCTAATGCAATATCTAGAAAAACAAAAAAAAATTTCTAAATTCCCATCGCCAAATAAAAGAAATTTTTAGAACATGGCTACAAATACCTTTTCAATCACTCAATGTATTTTTTTTTTATTCGAGTAATTTACTCTGGGTCTTGACAAAATTTGTCCCAAACCCTTTTTAGTCCCATTTTTTTTTTTTTTGGATTTTTGCACAGGCCTTTTGGACACAGTCATTCATAAAAATTTTTTTAGATAAGTTGTATCATAATGAAACATTCGTGGGCCATTCATTCCCTGGTTCAAGGACTATTGACTGATAAGAAGTCAGATAACAGTTTTTTTTTTTTTAAGGGAGAAAAAATCCTCTTTCTAAACAAAAAAATTGCCTTGTTTGGTTTTTCCACAAGGGCAGTGTCCCCCAGGTTCCCAGTTTTTTCCCCTTTTTTAATCTACATAAATGAATATTCTGGATAAAAGTTTTTTCTTAATCAACCCTATCGTATTTTCTGATGAATATAGTGTTTTTTATATAATTATTTAAGGTGTTTTCAGCCCGAAACAGGTTGAATTAACACTGGCTAATCAAAGAACTTCATCAAAAAACCAACCAGTGGTTTTTTGTGTGTAAAAAAGACCCCACCATAAATACAGATTAAACCTTATTACATTAACTATTTTTACCATAAGGAAAGTTCACCACATTCCTCAACTAAACATAAAATAAATGTGAGTTTTTTTTTTCTAGAAACAGAATTTTTTAAAAAAAGTTCCTTGGCGTTACCTTTTGAGGAATTCTCTGGGCATTTTAAGATTCATATATACATAATCTTTATCCCCCAAAAAAAAAATATCCAGAACCCTTTTTTGCCTCCCTTAATCAAATAAAATTTTTTTTTAACCAAATTTTTTTTCTAAAAAGTTTTTTTTTC
>NC_051387.1:37553142-37561548 GCF_015228065.2 Penaeus monodon
ATATGTATATATACACACACACATATATATATATATATATATATATATATTATATATATATTATATATATATATATATGTATATATATATATATATATATATAATATATATATATATATATATATATATATATGTATGTATTTATGTATGTATGTATGCCCCTTTATTTGGGGCAGCGTCGGCAGGGGTGGCAGAGGTGGCGTGCACTCGGAGTGAGGTTAAATGAGGCTTAACCTCAGGCGAGCTTTCCGGGTAGGCGCTTGGAACATCCGGTCCTTGCGGCAGGATGAGTTTGGGTTTCCTCTGGGTATCGCGGGAATTGAAGCGACTGGGGGTTGACTGCCCTTTTCGGAGGTGAGAAGACCTGGTGCGGCACGATCATATGGGTGGGTTTCACCCACTACTGGTTGGGCCGCAGTGAGTCCATAGCCATCTCCAGCCGACTCAGCCCTCGGTAGTTGAGGCACCCCTTTGATAGCGTATTAGGGCCTGAGACTGAAATGCCTTTGGCTTTAGCCCCTTTTTTTGTTTTTAACCCCCCTACGTTTTGTAATTTGAGGAAGAAGCTTTCTACCCCTCGCATTGGAGACAATTTCCCCTGGCGTTTCAATGCGGTACCAGCGTGACCGAGCGGTAGAGTCTGTCCCCCCCCCATGGTCGGGATGACCCAGCAGCGAAAATAGCCCCCTTCCCCCCGGGTTTTGTGGGGTCCCAAAAAAAAGGGGGATCTTGTTTGGTCCGCGCTCCAATCGCATCGCGGACATGGTACGCGATATGGGTACAGGGCCAAGGAGATCGCCCCCACTTTTTTAGCAGCGAGAAGGACCCCCAGAACTGCAGGGTTGGAGTCCGAGTTCTGTGGCCATCATAGGTGGTTGTGGCTACTCGCGAGTCCACTTAAAAAATCCCCGTCCCTCCAGTGGCCACCCAAAGGGTTTCACTTGGCGAAGGGAAGGGGGTTCCCATGGCAGTCTCTGCCCGATTCAAAGAACTCGACAACCTGACGGACCCATTTGCTCTGTGGGACTCCTCAACCCGTAACTCGAAGCAGCCCAGGAGCCCTTTGGGACGCCCGATGGCAAGGCCCCTCGAAAATTTAGGGGCCACGAACGTGTCGCAGGGCTTGGCTGAATGGAATCAAGTTTGCGTCTTATGGTGCGTGGGGCCGGAAATGCTGAGAAGGGACAAGGAACAGACATCGGGAATTTTTTCGAGGAGGATAAAGGCCATTTTTTGGTAAACGCCCTTCGCCCCTGCCTACCAACCCCTGGAAAAAGCTAAACCAAATGACTGCAGTCCGATACAAAATGGCGGAATCTCGATCATTTTGGGGTTTCTAAACTTTGGGCTGAGTATTTTGAACATTTGTACCGGGAGACCCCCCAACAGTTGTTTGGAGCAAGCGTGTCAAAACGTGCCGGGGCCCATCCATCAGGTATGTGATATCCCTGCTGAAGCAAAGGCGGGGTTTAAACTTTTGGCTTGGGGCCCCGCATAAGCCTATCCCTTGGGCAGTCTGGGACCACCCCCCCTGACCTGTGAGGGGCGGGTCACCCCTCCGGAAAGGGGAAAAAGGGGATCTTTGGGTTTGTAGCAACTCCCCGTGGCTTACACTGCCAGATCCAGGCAAGGTTGTCCCCCACATTCTTTGAAACGGATCCGAACTACCTATGGGATCAAGACCGGAGAGTCTGGTTTCTCCGGGCAAGTCCACAAAAGCCCGAATACTGCGCTAGAGAAATTTGTGGAACCCCGTCGTAAATTGGTCTTGGGTTGTTGAAACCTGCATCGACCAAAAGGGCTTTTGACTGGGTGCATGGGGAATCCTATGGGAGATCTGAGATCGGGAATTCCGAACAGATTTTTGGCCAAATAGAAAGAAATTTAGGGACTAAAAATGTTAAAGTGTGGGGGGGGTCTGTTGAATTCTCCCGGTTAATTTCGGGGTGGGCAAGGCTGTGTCCGCTCAAACTTTTCAACACATTTTGGGACGGAAAATGGGCGAGTACTAAAAAATCAGCGGGAGCAACACTGGCCATATAAAGGTCTAGATTTTTGACTTTGCCGTGATGTTGTTATCCTATCTGAGTCCTTGGGTCATGGTAGGCTCTTGACTTTAGAAATGGGCGAAGCCCTTAGGCCTAGAGGTCTCGGGACCAAGACTAAATTCAGGATTTTGGGGGCCTTTTAGGGAACCCGTTCAGTCGATCCAGTTTGGGCCGGGAGTTGAAGTTACAGAGATTTTACATCCCTTGGTAAAGTAGTTATTTTGGGGCTTTTGGGGTGGTGGGTTGTGTGTGTGTGTGCTTTTGGCTGGTGCGTGTGCTGCGTGGTGTGCGTGCGTGCGCTTGTGCGTCGTGTGCGGGTGTGCATTGCGGTGCGTGTGTTGTGTGGTGTGTGTGGGTGGTGTGTGATAGAGAGAAAGAGAGAGAGAGAGAGAGAGAGTTTAAGAAAGGGAGGAAAAAATCGCAGTAGCCAGAAAATGGGCGAGGATGAAATGAGGGACGATAACGAGAGCGACCGGCTCTCAGTGGCGAGAGCGATGCGCCAGAGGGGTGAGGGACTCCTCCCACTGACAGCTGGAACACAAGCGATTCCTCCAAAGATCGCTTTTAAACGAAGAAATACTATTGACTGATATAGAAAACATGAAAATATATCATGAAAAAGCATCGTTTAGTTTACTCATTTCAGTGCATATGGTTTGGCAACGCATTTTTTTGAGGAGGGTAGGCATAGTGAAATTATGTCGTGATACGGATAATGATGCAGAGGAAAAGAGGACATACACTTATGCAACTAAAAATGTTTTCATGGTCTGGTTTAAACCCAAAAATGTAAAAAAATGATGTCAAAGAGCAACTTTCTTCAATTATTGTAATTCTTTGTTTTTTTTATATAAATCATCCCCATGTGAACTTTTAAACAATACTTTAATAAGTAAGCAAAAAAAAAAAAAAATTACCAACACACGCGCAACTCGGAAAATGATAATACAAAAATAAAGGATCTTGGGAAAGAATTTAGAGGGAAAAAAAAGTCTGGCTGAAATAGTTGGTGTCTCACAAGAAATTCTTCAGTTCCTCCAAAGACGGCAGAGAGTCTGTTTAAAGTCAGTTCGCTGTATAAGTGGGGCCACAAGTTCCTCTGTGGCCTAAGAGGGGAAAATCCCAAGGAAAATAATCAAAGAAGCATTTTGAACCTTTAAGATCCTTCGGAGCTTTGAGTAAAAAGCGGCCGGGGAGGGGGAGCAAAAGGGGGGCAAAGGAAAAAGTGGAGAGCAGATAGCTACGTCGGTGAAGAAATGGTAGAAAAGACGAAAATAGGAGCAGAAATGGGGGAAGAAATGGGAGAAAGTGAAAATTTTGGGCAGATAACTAAGTCGACAAAGAAAAAAAGAAAAGAAGAAAATAGAAAAGGATATGGAAGAAAAACTGCATATAAAGAAAAGAACATCATAGGAATGCCAGTGATCCTTGTGCAAAAAAAGGAAGACTGACAAAGTGACAAACAAAAAGTTAAAGAATTTTCAAAACAAAGCGCTGGGAACTAAGGAAAAGCTGAAACAAAATAAAAAAAGTAAAGAATGCCCCAAAAAGATAAAAGCCAAGCCCCCTTTAAGGGGAAAAAGAAAAATGGAAGAGAGTAAGAGAAATATATAGAGAGAGAAAGAGTGAGAAAGAAAGTAAGAGAGAAAGAAAGATAGATAGATAGATAGATAGGGAGAGAGAGAGAGAATGAGAGAGAGAGAAGAGAAAAAAGAAGGAAAAAGAAAAAAAAAAGAAAAAATAAAAAAAAAAAAAATAAAAAGAAAAAAAAGAGAAGAAAAAGAAAAAAAGGGAAAAAACGGGAAAAAAAAAAAAAGAAAAAAAGGGGGAAAAAGGGAAAAAAAAGACAAAACAAAAAAAAAAAAAAAAAAAAAAAGAAACCCCCCACTAAAAAGAAAACAAGACAACAAAACAAAAAAACCCACAACCACCCTCAACAAAAAAAATAAAACAACCTAAAAAAAAAAAAAAAACATAAACCCCAAAAACAACACAACAAGGGGAAAGAAAAAAACCGGAAAAAACTTAAAAACACATATCCAACCTACCTCACAAAGACAACCAAGAAGAACGAACCCCTGACAAACAAAAACAGGGGGGTTAACTAATAATTGGGGGGGGAATAGGGGGGGGGAAATTGGGAGGTGGAGGGAAGGGGGGTTTGGGGGGGGGAATGGGGGGGTAGGGAGGGGGGGGGGAGGAAGGGGGAGGTGGATGGAAGGGTGTGAGGAGAGGGAAGTGGGGTGGGGGAAGGGTGCGAGGGGAACTAGGGAAATGTGGGGAAGGGGGCGAGGAGGGGGAAGTGGGAGGTAAGGTGAGGGGGTGGGAGGGAGTGGGAGGGAAGTGGGGAGGTGAGGGAGGAGTGGGAGGGAAGTGGGGAGCTGGAGGAAGCTGGGAAATGGGAGATGGGGGAAGGGAGTGAAGGGGAGGGAGGGGGAGAAGGGAAGTGAGGGACTGGGGCTACGGGTTAAAGGGAGAAGAGTGGGGAGGGAGAGGATGGGGAAAGAGGTCTGGGTCATTAATATAAGAAGAGAAACAAAAGGGCGATCTAGGTCCTATGAGAGGTAAATGTAATTATCTGCCTCAGGCCAAGAGTAGCAAGCATTCTGGTTAATAACCTTAATAGCCTGGTCGGACGGAGAAACCAAAAGCAACACACACTAAAAAGTGTAAAATTAAATATATATTTAAATATATATAATTTTTAAAATATATATATAATATAAATAATATATTATTATTTATATAATATATTATATTATATATATATTATAATTATATATTATATATATATATATTTTATATATATATAATAATATTATTATAATATAATATTATTATTAAAATCGTGTGTTTTGGGGGGTTGTTTAGAATTAATACAAAAACACACGCATAAAGTTTTAGGAGATAAAAAAGTTTATAGAAGATAAAAGATAGATGGAATAGATATACATGTGCTTTTGGGTTTTTGCGTAGTTGTGTTTTTTTATAATATTAGGGGTTTATATATATATAATATATATAATATATATATTATATATATATATAAATAAAATATTAGGATATATATATATAATTTTTTAAAATAGAACACAATGTATCAATATTATATAAATAAATGTATAATATGGTATATAATATATAAAAATAATAGTTATAATAATTATATATTATAAAAATATCTATATAATATAATATATAATAAATAAAATATTATTTAATATTATAAAATTAAATTTTTTAATATTTTTAAATATAATTTTAAAAAAAATAATGTAATATTATATTAAAAATATAATATATATAAAAATTTTATTTATTATATTTATTTTATAATTTTATAATTTTTATTTTATATATTTTATAGATTATATTTTTTTTATTATTAAAAAAAATTTTTTATTTATTTAAAATTTTATATTTTATTTTATATTATTAATATCTTAAATTTTATATTTTTGGTTTTTAAAAATTTTTTTAAAAAAACCCCCCCCCCTTTAAAAAATTTATTTTTTAATTGTTTTTAAAATTTTTTTTTAAAAATTTTTTTTTTAAAAAATTTTTTAAAAAGGTGAGATTTGGGTTAATTTTATAATTTTATTTTTTTCTTTAAAATTTTAAATTTTTTAATTAGATTTAAAAATTTTTTGTTGTTTTTAAAAATATTTAAAAACCTTTTTTAATTATTTTTTTTTATTTTTTAAAAATTTTTTTAAACCCTTAAAACTTTATTTTTTCTTTTTATATTATTATTTTATAAATTTTTATTTTTTTTTATTTAAGAATAAATAATATAAAAATAAATAATTTTGTAATATTAGGTATATTAAATAATAAATTTTTCTTTTAAAATAATTTTAAAAAAAATAAAACGATTAACCCTTTTTAAAATAATTTTTTATTTTCTTTTAATAAAATTTTAAAAAACTTAGTTATTTTAAATTTTATGTTTTTTGTATTTTTAGGTTTATTTTAAAAATTTTTATAAAAAATATTTATTATATATATGTAATTTTTAGCCCTTTTAAAAAATTTCTTTTGAATTTTTTAAAAAATTTAAATTATAATATATATAATTTAAATATTTAAAATAATATCATTAATAGTTTATATATATAATAATAAAAAAATTTTTATATATAAATAATAATAATATATAATAATAAATAATTTTTATTATATATAATAAATATAATAATTAAAATATAATATATATTAAATATATTTTTAAATTTCTATTTTTTAATAAATAAAATATTTTTATATAATATTAAATTTTAAAAATTTTCCCCTTTTTTTTAAAAAAATTTTTTGGAAAGTTTTTTATATATATTTATATATTAAAAAATATTTTCTATTTTTATTTTATTTAAATAAAACTTTTATTTTAATATTTTAAAATATAAATTTTATATTTTAATATATAAAAATTAACCAAACATTTGGAAATAGATAATAAATAAAAAAAGAGATATTTTATAATAAATAAGAAAAATTTTACTATATTTATATTAAATATTTATATATATATTTTATATATATTTTTCCCTTTTATATATTAAAATATTATTTATATTAATTAAATATATAAAAATTAAATTTTTTTGGCATCCTTTACATATAAAAAAGGGAACCAATTTATTATTATTTTTTTACAAAATTATAATTTATAAAATTAAAAGGAAGTCAGTGTGTACCCATAAATAAAAAAATTTTAAAAATTTAAAAAATTGTAAAAATTAATAACCAGGTTAAAAGAAATAATAGAAAATAAATAGATAGTGGAAAGGGGAAATAACCACCTTAAAAGAAATTAATAATATATATAAAATATATATATATATATATAATATTATATATAATAAATATATATAAACCAAAATTATAAATATTCATTAAGGGCCCGGGGGCCTCCCCAAATTTGCCACTAAACGGCAAACCTTTTTTCCATTGACCCCGCGCCTTTTCATTTTGGGAGCTTTCTCTTTTTCCTCCCCTGTTTCCACACCATCCGTCCAACCCAAAAAATTTTTTAAAACATACCAAAAATTTAAACCTCCGTTTAAAGTGCCCACCGGTCTTTCCAAATCACAAATATAAAAACCACATACTTGTGGGGGGTTATAAAATTATAATATATATATAATATTTTATATTATAATAATATATTATATTTTTTTTTTTTTTTTTTTTTTAAAAAAAATATAAATATAATAACGGTAGGAGATGAAGGGGTTTTAACATTTAAAAATAAATCGTTTTAAACCCCAAACCACACACCCCAAAACCCCAACCCGCCCCCCCCCCCCAAAACCCCCCCACAACCAAACTTTTATTTATAATAAATAAATTAATTTTTAAAATCAACATTTTACAATTATTAAAATATATAAATATTTTATATATTATAATATATATATATTATATATATATTTTTTTTTTTTTTTTTAAGGTATTTTTGTTTGGGGTGGGGTTTTTTGGTTTTTGTGTGTCGGGGTCGTGGGGTGTTCCTTTGGGGTGGGTGTTTTTTAAATAAATGAATATTTATAATTAATTTTTAATTCAAAATAAATTTTAATAAAAATTATAATTTATACAAAATTTTTAAAAATAAAATTAAAATATATATAAAAAAAAAAAAAAAAAAAAAAAAAACCAAACCCCCACCCCCAAACCCCCCAGATATATATTTATAATAAAATAATATATATAAAATTATATATATATAAAACATAAAAAATTTTATAATATATAATAAATTTTAAAAAATATAAATAATTATTAAATATATAATAAATATATAAATATTTCTTTTTTTTTTTTAAATTTTTTTCGATTTTTTTAAATAATTCTTATACTAAAAAAATTATTCATTATATATTATAGTTTTTAAAATTTTTTTTTAAAATTTAAAAAATTTTTAAAATTTTTTTTTTAAAAAAAATTTAAAATTAAAAAAATTTTATAAAAAAACTTTTAAAATTTTTCAAAAAATTTTTAAATTTTTTTTTTTTTTTTTTTTTTTTTTTTTTTTTGTTTGGGGGGGGGTGGTGGTTTTGTTGGGGGGGGGGGGTGTTTTTTGTGGTGGTTTTGTTTTTTTATTTTTTTTTTTGGTTTCATTTTCTTTTTAAAAATTAATTTTTAAAAATTTTTTTTCTTTTTTTTTTCCTTTTTTTTTTATTTTTTTTGATTTTTTTAATTTGTTTTTTTTTTTAAAAAAAACCCCCAAAAACCCCCCCTTTTTTTTTAAAAAAAACCCCCCTAGAAAAAAAACCCTCCCCACAAAAAAAAAAAAACCCCCCCCAAAAAAACCCAAAAAAAAAAAACCCCCCCCCCAAAAAAAACCCCCCCACACCAC
>NC_051387.1:37561648-37584581 GCF_015228065.2 Penaeus monodon
AGACAGTAGATTGATTGGGCAGGCACAGAAGCCAAACCGACAAAAAATACTTTTGGATATGTGTACCAGCAGAAAGACCAAACATGTGTCTCAAGGCCTTTATACTACCACTTTTTTCTCTATGGAAACAAAAACCTGGAGTTTCTAGTGCCTTGGAGCCCCATCTTGAAGCCTTTTTTAAAAGGTATCTATGCCCGATCAGGGGGACAGTGGCAGGACCCAAGTTAACCGACAGCTACCCTTGAGAAATGGGATGGGACCTGATATGGATCGGGATTGCTAACTCAGGCCGTTTCCTTTGGTACTATCGGTTTTCTCTTTGCGAGGATCTAGGGGAAGAGGCCTGTGGGCCCTAGGAGGTCATGGCTTTGGCAGTTCGACCGACCTTTCGCGAAGAGTTTTGAAATGGGCCCGGGGCCTGCCGGAGATCGCCATGGGGACCCCCGGGTTGGAACAAACCATGGTCCCTGCCCACGTTAGCCCCAATGAGTGATTGTAATTTTAAAAATTTTTATATATATATAATTATTAATATACATAATACTATATATAATAATTAAAAATTTTATATATATAATATATATATTTGTGTTGTAAATATATATATATATATAATAAATTTATATTATATATAATATTAAAAATATCACACATGTGTGTGGCGTGGTGCGTGTGTGGTGTGTGTTGTGTGTGGGTGTGGGTTGTGGTGGTTGTGTGTTTTGTTGGGGTGTGTGTGGTTGTGTGGTATTCGGTTTTTAATGGCATAAATATATATATAATATATTATATATATATAAATAAAATTATTATATGTATAAATATATATAATACTTAATATTATATAATATATATATATATATAAAAATTTTAAATTTGATGTATGGGTATAGTAATATATTTTAATAATATATCTAATATATATATATAATATATATAATATATAATAAATATATTATAATATTATAAATAAAATATATATTATATATATATATATAATGTATATGATGAATGATCATTATTTTAAAACATATTGAACAAAATGTAATGATTGTACAAACACACACACAAACACCCACACACCACACCCACACACACACAACCCCCCATATATATAATAATTTTAAATATATATATTATATAATTAATTTTATATAACATTATATAAATATACATTACTAAGGTACACACCACACAACACACACACACCACCACACACAAATTTTTATATATTATAATATATTATATATTAAAATAAAATATAATATATATATATATATAATAATATATAATATAAGATAATGTACTATACACCAAAAAAGGGTACAACACACACACACACACAACACACACACACACACACACAACACACAATATAATAATAAAATATAATATTAATATTATAAAATATATTAATATGTTGTGTGTGTGTGTGTGTTGGTGTGTGTTGTGTGTGTGTGTGTGTGGGGGGTGGTGTGTACCGTATGTGGGGAATGTATGTTATATTGTTTTAAAATTAATAATAATAAATATATAGATATATAATATATATATTTAATACATTTATATAATATATATATATTAATAACATAAAATATAATATATATATATAATTATATTATAATATATTTTTTAAAATAATATATAATGTGGGGTGTGGGGGTTGTGGGGGTTTTGTGTGTGGGGGTGGGTGGGTGTGTGGTGTGTGTGTGTTGTGTGTGGGGTTGGTGTGTGTGGACCGTAAATGTAAGTATATTATAAAATATAATATATTTTATAATATATATATAATATTATAACATATAATATTATATATATATATTATATATATATATAATATATATATATATAATATATGGAGTGTGTGTTGTGTGTGTGTGTGGGTGTGTGTGGTGGTGGGGGGTTGTCCCTGTAGGGTAAGTATATGTATTTATGATATAATAAAAATAATATATATATATATATAATAAATATATTTTTAATATATATATAAATATATATTTTTGGGTGGTATGTAGTATGAAAATATACTATATTATAAGGTGTGTATTATTATATATAAAATTTATATAAATATAAATATATATATATATAAATATATATTATTTTAATATAAAAAAAAATAGAGAGAGGGAGAGAGAGGAGAGAGAGAAAGAGGAGAGAGTAAAAGAGGAGAGAAGAAAAAATGAGGTAAAAGACAGATAAAAGTGAAAATTAGAACACATCCCTGAATACTTAAATGTATAATTTTTGTATGCGTAGAAAAAAAAAAAAAAAATGTTTACACGTATTAATAAGTGATAACAAACTATAGCAAAAAAAAACGGAAAAAGAAAAAAAAAAAAAATCTAAAAGATTGGAATAACCAACACCAGCATTTTGGGTTTCTTCCCACCCCGGGGAAAAACCCCTGGAATGTTGGGGTGTATTGAAAACGTTCGTCAACATGTTATTTTTCGCGCAAAAGGTATGTAAGCAACAAGTCAGGGGGGATTTACCATTTTGAGAGTTCTTTCAAGCAGTTTTTTTTTTTATTTTAAATGTGGGTGTGATGTGTTGTGTGTGTGTGTGGGGTGTTTTGGGGTTTGGTGTGTGTTTGTGTGTTTTGGGGGGGTGTGGTGTGTAGGTTTTGTGTTTTTGGGTGTTGTGTGTGTGTGTGTGGGGTTGTGTGTGTGTGTGTGTGGTGGTGGTGTGTGTGTGTGGCGCGCGCGCGCGGGTGGTGTGTGTGGTGTGTTTTTTGTGGGGTGTGTGTGTGTTGTGGTGTGTGTGTGTGTGTGTGTGCGACAACCACAACACACACCAAAATCAATATAAGATTTTTTTTTTGATAATAGGATATGTTTTTCCCTTTTATAAGCTGTTTTTTTTTTACTGCATTGGCCCCCGTAAAGGAAACATTACCACTATAAAAATGAAAAATTTTTATAAATCTTCAGTCTTAAAATATTTCCCTTTCTTAAAGAAGATCAAAATTTCCCACAATTTTGGCATCCAGTGGCCATTTAAAATATCCCATGGCTATACGGGCCAGCGGACATGAGATGTCCCCCCTAAAAACAGCTAAACCCGATATAGTAAGAAGAAATTTACCCTTTGTCTTAACAACAGACAAGCGGAGATTTAAAATGAAATAGAGGATAAATCGTATTTTAAAAGTACTGCTATTCACCCCGCTATCGGCTTTTGGTTTGGTCATTTCAGGGATCAGATAAAAAGTTAATGTTTCGTAGAGGATTAGAGAATCCACAAAAACGAAAATCTGAAAGACTATAGAGGCATAAAAAGACCTTCAAAATTCTTTAGAGTTTACAACACCAGTAAGATATAAAAAAACAGGCGCAACTAAAAAAATTAGCAAGTAACCATGTTATAAAATTTCCTTTTAAATTTCTTATCAAAAATTAGTATTTACTCAAAAGAGAGTTTTTTATTCGAGGTTGGGGAATTCACATCTTTAAAAAAGGAAATGTTTTTCCCTTTCAGTTTTAAAAAATAGGGGCGCCCGTTCGAGTTTAAAAAAACTTCCCATAGGCCTAAAAAAATAATGAATAATAACAATTTAAACTTCTTTTTCCCCTTCCTTCTTTCCCTTTCCCTCTCCCCCCCCCCCTCTCTCTCCCCTCTCTCTCTCTCCTTTCCCTTTTCTCTTTTCCCCCCTTTTCTCTTCTTCTCTCTTTTCTCCGCTCTCTCTCTTCTCCCCCTCCCCCTCTTCTCCCCCCCCTTTCTCTCTCTTTTTCTCTCTCTCTCTTTCTCTCTCTTCTCCCTCCCCTCCTCTCTTCTACACTCCTTCTCTTCCTCTCTCCCCCCCCCCCTTCTCTCTCTCTCTCTCTCTCTCTCTCTCTCTCTCTCTCTCTCTTTTAAATTGAAATCCACGAAAAAAGTTTCTGCGTCTGTATTTTCGAGATTAATAAGCTTAAAAAAGAATAAAAACCCTGAAAATTTTTAATTTTTATCACAACACATATTTAAAAAAAGCACACACAAACCCCCCCCCACACACACAAAACACACACACACGCACACCAATGTATATTTATAATATAATAATATATATATATATATATATATATAATATATACATTATAAAATAAGGGGTTTATATATAAATAAATTTTATATATATATTATAATAAATATAATATATATTTTAAAAAAATATAATATTTTAATAATATAAATAATATTTTAATATTATTTTAAATATTATATATATAAATTATAATAAAATTAATAAATATATATATATTTTTTAAAATTTTGGGGAGGGTTAAAATTAATACTTCTAAACTACTGCCCCTCCGAAACAATTTTTAAGCTCCCTCCCCGTTATCGGCGCTTTAGGCAAAGGCCAAAGAAAAGGGCAACTCGTTCCAAAAAACTCTTTTTTTCTTCCAAGAAAACCAAGAAAGAATGCTAAAGCGTTAAAGACAACTCGCCCTCAAAAGCTGTCAGTTTTTCGCCACTACATAAACATTTAGATTTTAGGCCCAGGAGAAAACAGAGGCCGGATCAGGATGGGTAAAAAAAAGGGGAAAGTTAGCTAAATATACCGGAGGAAAACAGCTCAAAGCGGAGTGGCATATGATTCAAAAGGGGTATCCAAAAAATTCAGGGGTACTAGGCAATGGAGATAGAAATTTTGAAATTAAAACAAAAGGTGAAAACAAACCGGGGGAGATGGAGAAACCCTCATAACCATATATAAAAAAAAAAAAAATATGATAAAAGAAAAAAAAAGCAACAAAAAAATATTTTAAAAATGAAAAAAAAAACGGGAAAATTTTTCGAAAAAAATGAGGCATTAAAAAAAACGGGAATGAAGAAAAGGAGGGGGGACCAAATCCATCGAAAAGGGGGTGGGAAGTAATACCCGCCAAAAAAGAAACTAAAATCTGCATGACGGAAGAAATCCATTTTTAAGGATAAAAGGGGAACATACAAAAAGAGATGGAAGCATAGGTAAGTTTTGGGAAAATAAAAGGGAAGTTTGAAAAAACGAGAAGGGGTAAATGAAAAAACAGAAAATGAAAAAACTTAAAGGGGTTAAGCATAGTACGAAAGGGAAAAAAATTTTTGGGGAAAAAAAACAAAAAAAAAATAAAAATTTTAAAAAAAAAAGGAAAAACATAGCCAAAAATTTAGAAAAAAAATATTAGAAAATTATTAGGGAAAATTATTTGAGAAACAGATAAATTCCCGGGCGTAATTAAAAAAGAAATGAAACGCACAAAATAAGAAAACAACTAAAAGGCAAAGTGGATAGGACGGGAAAAAACGAAATACGTGAGGCAACATGAATAAAATTTTGATAAACCAAAAAAGATCTACAGGGCAGGAAGGGTAGCAAAAAATGTCACAGCTAAAATTATAAAAATCCCAAGGAACAACAGAAGTAATAAGATCGGCCATCAGAATCAACCCCCCGACGAAAATAATCGAAGAGAAATAAAAAAAACCTAAAATTGTGTACAACAACATGGAGGTAAAGGTAAAGAAATTTTTGGTCGATCTTAGTGGAACATGACACGCCAAAAATGTGATGTTTTTTCCAGACCCAAAAAAAAAAACATTCGCAGAGGGAGGAGAAAAGTTGTATATATGATTATTAAAGAGGAGTAGCAAAGAGTGTTATATCGTGTGATTTTTATTTAAATTTTAAATATATATATATAATAATTATATTATATATATATAATATATTTTATAAATTTTAATTTTTATATATATAATATTATATTATATAAAATATATATATTTTAAAATTTTAAAATATATATTATATATAAAATTATATAATATATTATATATATAATTAAAATATATATATGTTAATATATAAAATGTAAACATATAAAATATATGTAAAATGTATGTATGTATGATCTAGTATATTACATATATAGACATGTACATACAATATAATAATAAAAAAATATATATATTTATATAATATAAATAATATTTTATATAATAATGTGTGTGTGTGTGTGTGTGGTTGTGTGTGTTATATATATATATATAATTTAAAATTATATATATAATATTATATATAATATATTTTTAATATATATACAATAATATATATTAAATTTTAAAATAAATATATATATATATAAACATATATATATTTAAAATTAAAATATATATATATTAAAAATAATTATAAATAAATAATATATATATATTATAATAATATATATAATATATATAATATTATATAATATATATTATATATGGTTTTAAACATAGTAAAATGTATGTATTATGATCCCAGTAATAAAATTATAGACATGTACATGTATATATTAAATATAATAATTATAAATATAATATATATATTAAAGAATAAAATATAAAATATATTATATAATTTTAATAAATATATAAAATAATATATAATATATAAATAAATATGCAATATTATAAATAATATATATATAATATATATGTATTTATTTAATAATATATATATATATATATATTATAATATATTATATATATATATTTTTATCATATTTATAATACATATAAAATATAATATATATATATATTATAATATAATATATTATATTATATTAAAATATATATATATAAAAATATATAGACTGCCGCGAGGTCCCAAAGGGTTGAGCAGGACTCCGACCCCCCTGGCCCCAGCAATTCCCGCCGCGGGAGTCGTAAAAATGCCCTGCTTTTTACTGTGGCCGAGCCCGAAAAAAACAAAACGCCTTTAAAATCAAACGCGGTGTAGGGAACCCGCCGGGCACAAACCGTGGGGTTTATTGGAAAGGGTTAAAACAGCAAGGGTGGAGAATAAACTTTCAGAATACTTGAGAGAGGTCTATATCCGCAGTGGAATGAAGGGTTGAGAAAAAAAAAAAAAAAAAAAAGAAAAAAAAAAAAAGAAAAAAAGAAAGATATAGAATGAATAATATGTGTGTGTGTGTGTGGTGGTGTTGTTTTTGAGTGTGGTGGGCTGACATTTTTTAAATTTGTCTGAAGAGGACCTTGAAGGATTTGAAACGCTATTTTGTTACGTGGTTTCCTTTTTTCTTTTTGTCCCCTTACTGGTTTTTTTTGGTTTATATTATTTTATATTAATATTATAATAATATATTAAAATATATATTTTATATTTTAAAAATATATTTTTTTTTTTTTTTTTTTTTTTTTTTTTTTTTTTTTTTTTCAACAGCCATCATTCCCCGAGGACTAGGCCCTTCAATTCACTTGAAATTATATATGACGTGCCACCCTTCTGATGGGGGCCCTTCCTAATCACCCCGGTTTTTGCCACGGGCGGTTTTACTTCCCCACGACACTGCGCTCGATTTCAAGGCGTATTGTTTTTAGGAGGGGGAAACGAGGGAAATTTCCTTTCCCAAAGGGGAAAAAGGCGCCGGTCGGGGGGCTCGACCCCCGAACTCAGATTGCCGCCCGGGCGCTGAGTCCCATGCTCTAACCGCTCGGGTATACGGCCATATATGTGTTTGGGGGGGGTTTTTGGGGTGGGTTTTGTGGTTTTTTTTTTTTTTTTTTTTTTTTTTTTTTTGTGTGTGTGTGGTTGTGTTTTTTTTTTTTTTTTTTTTTTTTTTTTATAATAATATTTTATAAAATAATATATTATATTAAAAAAATATTATATATATAATAAAAAAAAAAAAAAAAAACAAAAAAAATAATATATAAATAAAATTTTATATATATATATATATAATATAAAATATATTTTTTATATTTATAATATAATTTTAGTTTTTTATATAAAATATATATTATATATATATATTAATATATATATATATATTATATTATATATTTAATATATATTAATTATTAATTTTATATTATACCACCCACCCACCAAAACACACACCCAACACACACACACACCCAACAAAATTTTAATATACCGTGCTTTTCCCTTTTAGCATTTTCATATAGCAGAAAAATCTTATTATGATGTTCATTAGAACGAGACTTTTGGTATTTTTCCTTCCTTTCTGAAAACCTTCATAATTATTCAAAACCCTTTTTTGAATTTTGTGGCACCATCAAAATATAGTTTTAGAGCACTCATAGCAATTTTTTTTTTCCAAAATTGTTTCACAAATTTAGGATATTTGATTTGCCTGAAATTTATTTTCGAGGTTTTAAATTTTTTTTTTAGTTTATACATTCCCCGATAATGTTCAAATTACATACATAGAAGCATAATTAAAAAAGATCCCTTTGATTCTGTTAATTTTGGACATATAAAGGACGAAATTGATAGTTAGGAGCGATAATTTGTATGTTTTTAAGCATCAACCCGACAAAGGAAAACCCCGATATAGAATTTATATGAATACAAGAGAGAAAAGGGGTCAGGGAGCCAAATGGTTATTGGGGTTAACCCACCCTTTTCCCCTAGTATTTATTGGGGGATTTTTTTAAAATTATTCATGGACTTTTATGATATTTAAAAAATTTTAAAGGGTTTAATTAATCCAGGGAAAATAAATTTATGTTTACTGCGACCCCTTTTTTGAGGCATAAAATTTTGGGAACCTAATTTGAAAATCTATTTGGTTTTGTTTAATTTCGTAAAGCTTTTTTAAACTTTTTACTTCATGATAAATATCACTGATTATGTGTTCCCGGAAAATATTGTTTCTTTATTTTTTTAGTAAAGAAAAAATGGAATAATCTTAATTTTTTTAGAATTTTTAATAACTTATTATTATCTTTTTGTTTTTAATTATAATTAATTAAAAATGTAATAATAATAATAATAATAATAAAATATAATATAATAATAAAATAATAATAAAATAATAATAATAATAATAATAATAATAAAAATGATAATGATGATGATAAAGATGAGATGGTATTTTTCTTTTTTTGTTTCATAAAGTTAAAAATATTAAAAATAACAAAATATCAATACTGCTACTACTGATGATAGAATGAGGTTATTATTATCCCCCCCCTATCATTATATTAACAACAATATTATTTTTTCATATTTGTTATGATTTTACTTTTATATATATTGTTATCATTATTATTATCATCTCATACATTTTATTATCATTATCATTATCATTATCATTATTTTTATTATTATTATCATATTGTTGTTGTTGATGTTGTTTCTGTTCTTGTTATTTGTTATTATTTTATTTTTCATTGTCATTATTATTATTATTATTATTATTATTTTTATATTATTATTATTTTATTTTTATATTATTATTTAAATTTTTATTATTATTATTATTTTATTATTATTATTATATTATTGCTACTATTATTATCATCATCATCGTCATATTATCATTATCATCATTATTATTGTCAATGTTATTATCATTTTCATTGTTGTTATTATTACTATCACTGTTATCATTATTATTATTATTTTCATTATAATTTTTACTCTCATTATTGTCATCACTATTATTATTATTATTATTATTATTATTTTGTTTGTTTGTTGTTGTTGTTTTTTTGTTTTTGTTGTTTATTTTTATTTTGTTCTCATTATAATTTATTTATTGTTTATTTTTATTATAATTATATTTATTATCTTATTGTTTATTATTGTAAATTTTATTATTATTATTTTAAGTATTATTAATATTATATATTTATTATTATTAAATTTTTAATTAATTACCCATTATTATTAAACATTCATTATTATGTATCATTGTTATTATTAAAATTATTATGTTTTGTTTTTGTTATATTATACGTATTATTTTTTTTATTATTGTTATTATTTCACCTTATTATTATCATTTGTGTTTATATTATTTTTATATTATGGTTCTTAAATTTATTATTTTTATTATTATATTATTTTTTTTTTATTATTATCATTACTAATGTTATTTTGATTCTTATTCTTATTATTATTGTTATATCTATTATCATCATCATTAATATTATTATCATTATTATTATCACCGTTATTACTATTAAGGTTGTTATTATTACCATTATTATTATTAGTAGTAGCAGTGGTATTAGTATGATCATTATAATTATCATTATTATTTTCTATTTATTTTCCTATTATCGTCCTTATTGTCTCTATTATCGTTATTTTATCATTATTACCAATATTATTACTATTATTATTATTATTATCATTATTTTTTTCATTATTATTACTATTATTACTATCATCATCATCATCATTATTATTTTTTCATTATTAAATTGTTTATTATTATTTCATCATCATCTTATTATCTTTTTATTGTCATTATTATGGGTTATTTATTTCATTATTTTTCGTTTTTATTATTCACTGTTATTTTATCATTATCATCATTATTACATTATCATTATATTCCTTATCATTATCATATCATTATCATTATTCATTATCATTATCATTATATTATCTTATTATTATTTTTATTATTTTTGCTTTTTATTACTATTATCATTACTGTTATCATTTTATTATCGTTATTATTATTTATTTATTATTGTTATTATTATTATATTACATTTTTTGCTTTTTTTATTATCATTGTTATTATTATTATTTTTAAATATTAATAATATTTTATTCTTCATTATTTTGCTGTTTTGTTTTTGTTGTGTTGTTGCTATTATTACCATTATTATATCATCATCATTATTATATCAATGGTATTATATTGTCACTATAATTATCATTATAGTTTTCATTTATTTTTTATACCCATCATTATTGGCATTATTATCGTTGTTATTATTACTGTCATTATTATTATTATTACTATTATTATTACTACTATTATTATTGAAATTTTATTCTTATACTTATTACTATTGTTATTGTTATTGTTAAGGGTTATTGATATTATATTATATTATTATTATTATATTATTATATTATACTACTACTACTACTACTACTATTTGCTTTATTATTATTATTATCATTATTATTTTTACTATTGTTATCATCATTATTATTATTATAAAATTTTTTACCATTATCATTAGCATCATGTCATATTGATATTGTTAATGATAATAAAAAGGAATTATAAAATAGGGATAATGTTGATAATGGATGAAATTGAAATTTAATATAATAAAAATTTAATAATAATAATTATTATTATTATTATCATTATTATTAATTTTTAAATTTATAATATTAATAATAATAATAATTTGTAGTGGATAAATCAAACTCCGTAGAGTAGAGAGGTTGGTTTGGTAGCGTGTTACCCAACTACGGTAAGTCCATGGGGTTTGGCGTATTTTGAGGATGACTCTCAGGTGATTTGAACGTGATCCCGTAGCCCACAATAAAAAAAAAACAAACAATAAAATGACATCACTGATGACTAAAAAGACAACATAAAAAAGAGCATCCATATTAACATTTATTACGAACAAATCTATCGAACATAACCAATACACAAGACAACACACCATACACTTACTTGGAACAGAGGCAACCCCCAACAGCACGAGAAGCACCAGACAGCCAGATAAAAATCCAACGTCTCTCTCACCAAGATAAAAAGCCTCTCTTTCTTTGACCGACCTGGCTTGACCTTTTTAACTGGTGGTTCCGCGCTTGGTGACGTTTTTACCCAAAATGCAGTTCAATTGATTAATAATTAGTGTATGGTGGGGTTAAAACAATTTTAAATTATATAATAATAAAAGAATAAAAAACTATACAAAAAATGGGCACCTCAAATAAATTAAAGACAGGAAAGTACGAAAAGTGAAAGGAAGGGATCCGTGAGGGAAAACGGGGAAAACACAAAGAGAAAAACGAGAGAGAAACAAAACTAAGGTGAATTAGTCGAATCAAAAGGCAAGAATAAGGCAAGGTAAGTATAGAATATAGGTAAGTAGTGTATAAGTAGTGTTAGTGCAGTAGAAATAGTGTAGATGTATAAGTAGATCAGGGACCAAGGGGGAAAGGTAAGTCAAGAGGGTATAAAAACACAGATTCATTCTTAAAAAAAAAAAAAAGTAAAGCCACGTATCTTACAGGGCGAAGGAGCCCGTAGATGTTCCCGTAAAGATTCATAACGTCAGGTGAACAGGCGGCCCGGAAGTCTGCGGGGTGACCCGCCTGAAGCCAGGGAAATTTACTACAATAATAATAATAATAATAATAATAATAATAATAATAATAATTATTATTATTATTATTATTATTATAGGGATGAGGATGAAATGATAATGAGGGTAGAAAAATGAATTGAATATAATAATATTAGTGATAGGGGATAATGGACAATAGTAATAAAAAATTACCTCAACCATGAGTATCAATAAACATTAAATTTGTTTTTAGAGGGATTAAAACAAACATTTTTGATATCAAGCAAATATTTTAAACATTATCTTAGCAAAATATTTAAGATGATATAAAGAGAGACGTATAGCTCAACCTAGTGACCTTATACTAAAAAAGGTAATGAGAAACAGAAAAGATCATCATCTTTTTTACAATTATTATTATTATGATTTTTTGTTGTTGTTGTTTTCTTTTTTCTTCTTCTTATTGTTAGGTTATTAGATTATTAATTATTATTATTATCATCATTATAATTATAATTGATATTATTAGTATTACTATTATTATTACTACTATCATTATCAATATCGTATTATTAACATCATCATCATCATCATCATAAATCATCATTGTTATTATTATTATGTATCATTATTATTGTTGTTTTTGTTAATATCATCTTTATCATTTGAATTATCTGAAACATTTATTTATAGCAAAAATTGAATTTAGTACAAACAATCTATAATATATAGTGCATTATTACACATCAGCAATATTCGCTTTAAGCTAGCCTTTTGAAGCAGAGTTTTTAGGCAATAAATGTAAACACTATGAACATAATACTAGACAAAAATTAAACACACAAACAATAAGACCAGAGGTATACAGAGGATGAACCATGATGAAGAAGAAGGTCAAGTGAGCAACCGTTTTTATTGGAATAAAAACTTATATGACCTTTTAATCGAATTATAGGTTTAATACGGTAGTGTGTTTATAATCGGTCAAGTTAGTCAGTCAAACTAACTTTATCGAAGGTTTCCCCTCTTCGTAGGTGTTTCACGCCCATGTACATACGCTCAGAGAGAAGAGAAAACAGTATTCGGTTTGGACGACAAAAAAAACTTATCAAAGTTACAGAATAAAGAATCCCGTAACTGTCAAATATCCAATATATTATCGGGAGGTAAGTGATCGACTGTAGAAACGTAGAAAGACGATGGTGAGGAGTGCGTAAGAGGTTCGATGACAAGTACAGTAATCATGGGTATGCAGGTTAAGTGTATTTTTCTTGTTCTATACATGATCAGGGCCACACAAATGCGCATATATCTTCTAACTTCAAAATTTTGAGTTTATTAAACAATGGACGGGTGTGATCCAAGTGACCACTGTTTGTGATTATCATGAGAGTTGAAGTTTTAAGGGTTTTAATTTGGTTGGGTAGTAGTGCATCAAATTGGGTTACAGTAGGTAAGGCTCAAACATAAACCTCCCGTTAAAAAAAGGTAAGGAGAGGGTAAATGTGGGCATAATAAAGCAACTTTAGAACAAATTGGGGCATAAAATCTTTCATTGATAAGGGAGGCAATGTGTCTGGATTTTATGGATAAGATTTTGTATATGAATCTTAAATGTCAGAGATTCCTCAAGGGAACGCCAAGGAACTTTATAAATCTTGTTCTAGAAACTTCACACTTATTTATGTTTAGTTGAGGAATGTGGTGAACTTTCTAATGGTAAAAAAGTATGTAATAAGTTTTATCTGTATTTGGTGGGTCTCTTACACACAAACCATGGTATAGTTTATGAAGTTTTGATTAGCAGTGTTAATCAACTGTTCAGGGCATGAAACACCTATATATATAACACTATATCATCAGTAAATACGAAGGTTGATTAAGAACATATCAATATACATTATGTAGATTAAAAAGAGAAAAGGACCTAGGACACTGCCCTGTGGAACCCCCAAGAGCAATTGTGCTAGAAGAGGAGTTTTCTCCTTAGAAAACTGTTATCTGACTTCTATCAGTCAGATAGTCCTTGAACCATGAATGAATGGCACCACGAAAAGTCATTATGATACAACTTATCTAAAAGAATTTTTTGAATGACTGTGTCAAAGGCCTGTGCAAAAAACAACAAAAAATGACTCAAGGGTTTGACAATTGTCAAGAGCAGAGTAAATACTCGATAAAATACATTGAGTGGGTTGAAAGGTATTGTAGCCATGTCTGAATCGTATTGCGAGGATTTAGAATGTTTTTGTTTTCTAGATATTGCATTAGATGTTTCTCATAAAGATTCGAATATTTTGGAAATAAAAGAAGCTTAGGGATTTATTGATTTGTTTTGGTAATATTCTTTGCATCAGATTTAAGAATTGGGGTAACTTTGCTGCCTTTTGTTTTTCTGGAAAGGTTCCTGTTTTTAAAATAGAAACTGTAATTTTATTTGCGCCAGGTCTTAGTTTAGTGCACTTGTAACACGTTTTGTAACACGTCTTTATATTTTCTATTGGTAATACCATAGAGTTTAAGAAGTTATTTGTTTAAATAATTAATTGGATTTTTATTTGGGAACAAGATAGTTTAATATTAAACTCAGGAGCAAATTACAAAGATAACGTTGAAGGCCCAGCAATGTCACATGGGTTTTTCTAAAATCTGATTATTTATTGCAAGATAGGTGTATACTTTTAGGAGTTATTTTTCTTGATCTATACTTTTTTGCCAGATTTTTTTTAGTACAGTTTCTAAGCTGCAGGAAAATCGACGATAATAGCTTGATTTAGCCTCTCTGATAATTTGTGTTAGATTATCGCGGTATAGTCTGTAGTAACCGTGTGTTATCAGTCTAATTGTGCATATTAAAAGGGTTGCATTTGTGTTTTATGAGTTTAGATCCACTAGTGATCCAAGGATTTAACATATTCTTGGTAGATATTACTTTGGGTTTTTAAAGGGTAGTTTTTATCATATAGTCTATTTACTGGCTTCAAAAGATTCAAAGTTAATTTTCAAATTGGTGAGCAAAGGAGATCGTTCCCAAAGTTCCAATGTCGAGCTTATTTTTTTCTTCATCACGAACTATATAATCAAAAAAGAATCTATAGAGATTCTCCATCAGGTGTTTGGCAAACTTATAAAAAATTGTTAAAATGCAACGTGAAAAAAGTAGAAATGCTAGTACGAAAAGAGAGAGCAATAAGGGGCTTTTAAAGAATAACTCAGCTTAACTCTACAGGTAATCTAGTAAGGTGCAAGAACATAATTTTATGCTAGAGTGAACTTATTTTTGGCAATTCACAATATACAATATCCGATTAATTTTGATGGGTGTCCCAAGATACAATATAAGTTTTAATAAAACAATATTAAAAAATAAAGCTTTTTTGGTAATAGATATAAGTATAGGTTAATAGATACAAGTATAGGTTATGAACAGCAGGCATGTACTAATGGCAGCAGTTTGAGGGAGGAAACGTAGGGATGGCAGCAGGAATAGCAATAGATAGTTAAAGAGATAGTAGTAGAAGTTACAGTCAGGACAGTAAAGGTATAACAGTAATAAAATTAGGGTTAAAAATAGTAATAGTACTGTCGAAAAGTGGTTTGTAGTAGAAGTAGTGGTAGTAGTAGCAGCATCAGCATCAGTGGGGAGTAGTAGTATAGATAGAGAAAATAGTAGAGGAAGAAATAGTATAATAAGAGTAGGAGTAGTAGTGATATAGTAGTAGATGTAGTTGTACAAATAGTACTAAAAAATTGTTATAATAAAAGTAGTCAAAGTAGTAGTACGGATATAAGTAGTAGCAATAGTTTGTAGCAATAGTAGAGAAGTTTGAGTAGAAGTAGTAGTAGCAGCAGCAGTAGAAAGGGATTAGAGGTATAGTAGTAGTAACAGTAGTAGCAGCAGCAGTATTAGAGATAGTAAGAATAACAGAAGTTTGTTGTAGTAGTAGTCATAAAATAGTAGAAGTAGTAGAGGAGCAAATAGTAGAAGTAGTAGAGGAGCAAATAGTTTTGAAGTAACAGTTGGAGTACTAGTAGCAGTATAAAATCATAAAAATAGAAGTAGTAGTAGTAGTAGTAACAGTGATAGCAGAGAAGATGGAGAAAAGTGGTATAATAAGTAGTAATAGTGGTAGCTGGAATTCAAATAGATATAGGGATGGTAGATAGGGAGTAGCACGGTAATAGAAATAGATTATAAATATACAAGAGTGATAGTTAGTAAAAGAGTTTAGCGAAGATAGTAGTGAAAAGTATTGGAAGTAGTAATATCACTAGAAATAATAGCAGAGGAAATGTGATCTTGTATGTTCTAGAACAATTAAACATTAGGCATTTCTCTCAAACAGGCAATTTATTTAGGAAGTCACTTAGCGCTTCATCATTGGTGATAATAAGCTTTTGATTTGAAACATTCAAGTTTTATACAGATTTTGCCATCCTTAGTGTATTATTTTTCCCCTTTCATTTGAAGAAGGCTATATATATGTCTTAGAGTGAGACTTCATTTACATGTAAGTTGGTCTAGTGGGGATACATGCACTAATGATTTCTTTTTCGACTATGTAATTTTACAAAATGGGTCTAGCTGTATTTTGCGCTGTCTGATTGCTATCATATGTGCTAATTTTCCCTCAGAGTGGAGACATTATTTTAAGGGTCTTCTTTAAAATCTCTGACAACTACTTCAGTTGAGTTTTCATTTCAGTTTTCTTGGGCTAGGGTTGGGCCATTGAAATAAAATCGTGCCCGTTCTATCATACTGAGGAGATCGGGATGTCCTAAAGTTAGAATTTCCTTATGCGATTTTTTTGATGTAATTTACTTTTGGGGACACACTTGGTTACATAAATATCTTGGAATGTATACCTAAAACAGCCAGATAATAAAACTGGCTGCAATGCAATGTGCGCGGGTTGTTTGTTTTGGGTTGGAGCACGACCAAATGTTGAATAAGCTGTTTAATTTTTTAAGGATTTGCCATATTTGGTTATTTTTTCTTGCTGTGTTGGCTTAACAAGATAAAATCATACCTAGAGAGCCAGTGTATGGCGCCCAGCTGAAAATATTTGAAGGTCGTATTGCTATTTTTGAAAGGATTATTAGGAGCTCCAGGAGACGTCCACCCTCATCGTCATGATCCAAAAATATTGTATTACAAACCCATTTTTACAACTGTAAACATTATGCTTTTTGTTCACTGTATAAAATATTTCAAAAAAAGCTAAAGTTTTTTTTATGTTATTATTAAAATTAGATAATCGGATATGTAAGTATTATAATTAGCCGTGTAAAAAAGTTTGTATAAAATATCATCTGCAAAAGTTCGTCACCATTTTCTAATTAGTTGAAGAATTCAAACAGCTGTGCCAAGAAATGAATGAGCAAGCCTTTAAAATAAGAATATGTAAAAAAATAATTTAAAGTGGGGGTACGGAGTTTGGAGCAAATGTGGAGTTTTTAAATGAAAAGAAAAAAAAGAAAATTAAAAAAAAATGGGGAATTCTAAAAAGGAAATTGTGGGGAAAAAAAGGAGGGTTTATAAAACCCCGGGAAAGGGGAAGGTTAAAAAAAAGGTGAGGTATGACAAAGGGGGGTTTGGGGGAAAAAAAAAAGAAAGGGTTTTTTTAAATAATAAAAAAAGGTAGTAAACCCGAAAAATAAAAAAAAAAGGGGAATTTGGGAAATTGGAAAAATTTAAATTTTAAAAAAAAAAAGGGGGGGAAAGTTTTTAAAACCCCTTTTTAAAAGGGGGGAAAACCCTTTTTAAAAAAGCAAAAACCTTTTTCTAAGCCTAAATTTATTCACTCAAATTTTCCTCTTTTTTTTTTTCATTTTAAATGTTTAAGTCTATTTCTAAATTTTATTTTTATCTTTCCCCCTCCATTTCTTATTTTAAAAAATTCTTCCTTCCTCCCCTTTCCCTTTAAACCCCCCCTCTAAAATTTCTTTTTTTTCCCATTTTTATTATTTCTCCTTTTCCCAATTCTTCCCCCCTCTCTCTCTTCTTCTCTCTCTCTTCCTAACCTACTCTCTCTTTTTCTCTTTCTTATTTATCCCTTTTCCTATTTCTCTCCTTTTTCTCCTTTCTTTTTCATTATTTTAACCCTTTTATATTTTGATCAACTTACCGCAAATTTTTTTCTATTTTTGTTTTTTTTAAACCCAATATTATTTTATTTTCTTTTTTTCCTTTTGTATTTTTTCTTTTCATTTTTTTGTTTCCCTTTTATTCTATTTTTTTTTTTTTTTTTTTTTCTTTTTTTTTTTTTTTCCCTTTCTTCTTTCTTTCCCGGTCGCTTTTCTTATTCCTTCCCTTTATTTTTTCTTTTTTTTCCCCCCTTTTTCTTCTTTTCTTTTTTTCTTCTTTCCTTCTTTTACTTTTCTTCCTCATCTTTCCCCTTTTTCCTTCTTCTCCTCTCTCCTTTCTCCCTTTCTGTTCTCTTTTTCTTCTCCCTTTCCCCTTTCTCTCTTTCCTTTTCTTATTTCTTCTTTTTTTATTTCTTTTCTTCCTTTTTTCTTCTTTCTCTCATTTTTTTTTTCGTTTTTGGTTTTTTTTCTTTTTCCCCCTTTATTTTTCTTGTTTTTTTTTTTTTTTGTTTCTTTTCCTTCCCCCCCTTTTTTCCCTTCCCCCTTTTTTTTTTTTCTTTTTTTTCCCCCGGACCCCTTTTTTTATTTCCTTTTCATCCCTTTTTTTTTAAGGGTGGAAAGACAAAGAATGCAAAGAAGAAATGGGTTTTTTATAACATTTTTAAAAAATCATTATTCTTTTTTTTTTTTTTTTTAAAAGGTTGTTGTGGGGGTGGTGTGTGTGGGTGTTGGTGTGTGCGTATGTGTGGTGTGTGCTGTGTGTGTGTGCGGGTGTGTGTATGTGTGTGTGTGTGTGTTCGGTGTGTGTGTGTGTGTGTTGGGGTGTGTGGTGTGGTGTGTGGTGTGTTTTGTGTGTGTGTGTGTGGTGTGTGTGTACTACACACCACAACACACACACAAACTTGTTTATGTATTATATATATATAATTATATATATTTATTATATTTTATATATATATTATATATATATATAATATATATATTATATATTATATATTTATATTATATATTATATGTATATATATACCTTATTATATATTTATATATATATATTATTATTTATATATTATTATATTATAATTATATTATAAAATTTTATAATTTTATTATAATATATGCCATGCAATATAATGTGAGTATGTAACCACAAACACACACTGGAGTTCCATTCCCTTGGCAGTAGTGTTAGCCCCCCCTTTAACCCCGGATTTAAAAGGCTCCATCAAGCAGGGTGGTACTGTCAAATGTATACATAAACCACCACACACATATAAATAATATATTATATATATATATATATAATATATTTATTATATTATATCTATTACACATATATATTATTTTATATATATTATATATATATTTTATTAAATTATTATATATATATCTATATATATATAATATATGTATTATATAAATATATTTAAATTTTAAAATATATATATATATTTATATATATATATATATAATTTATATATATACGCCACACATAAAAATAGATAGATTGGATAAATAGATAGTAGACAATGATACCACTTGCCCCACACGCCACAATTTGGGGTGTGTGTTTGTGTATAGGTTTAATTTTAAAGTAAATGTATATAGATACATATAGATGATAGATAGACAAAGATATATATGTATTTTTATACATGCCCTATATTATATTTTACATACAGGTATTATCTTTCTCAATTGTCTATACATATATACGTTTTATGAATGTATTTTCATGCTGTTGTGTGTGCTTTCTACAGGTAAGGAAATAGTTTGAAAAACAAATATATAATAATAATTATATATATAATATATATATATAGAAATATATATAATATATATTCCATGTATTTTAATATAATAATACTATATATATATATATATATAATTATATATATAATATATAATATATATTATTTTATATATATATATATAATATATATATATATAAACAAAATTTTTTTTTTTTTCCAAAAAAAAAAAAAAAAAATTTTTTTTTTTTTTTTTTTTGCCCAACCCAAAAACCAAAAAATTTTTTAAGGGGGGGGAGGGAAGGATGTTTTTTTTAAAAAAATTTTCCCAAAATATCGTCTCCTTTTTAAAAAAGTTTGTGCCAGTGTGCGTGCCAAAACGGCCCCAAAGGGCCCATTCAAGAGTGTACCTTCCTTCGGGGCGCAAAACGTAAAAAAAAAGGGGTTTTTCGAAACTTTCTTTTAAAATGTGTCGAGACAATAAGTAAAAGGGGGATGGGGAAAAAAGTAGCAAATACATTAAATTTACAACAAATTTTAAAATTTCCCTCAAATTTGTTTCTTTTTACAATGAATAGATTTTAAAAATTGAAAAAAGGTGCAAAAAAAAACATTTTTTAAACTAGAATATTTTTTCATACGGGTTGAAAAGTTATATTTTTTTGCATTAACTTTGGTTTTTTAGTTTTTTGTCCCATTCAGGAAAAAAAACCCAAATTTTACTTCCCCATAAACCCGAAACCCGTAAAACGCCTCTGGGATTTTGCATTGTAGCTAAATTAATGTTTCGCATCCAAAATGAAACCCAAAATTTGTATGCAAAGTAGAGGGTTTTGATGATAAAAAAACCCAAAAAAGGAATGCGTGCATGCACGTGCAGAAAACCCCCACATTTAAAACTATACAGTTTCTTTCCCCACAAACATTCTATCACAAATCCCTTTAATTTAAACCCCCTTTCCCAAAAAATAAAAAAAACAGATTTTCACACCTGTAAGCTGTGTGTGTGTGTGTGTGTGTGTGGGTGTGGTGGTGTGTGTCCGTGTGTTTTGTGTGTGTGTGTCCTTTGTGTGAATAGGGCATATTGCCTATCTGCCATCTACCTATCAGTTGTTTATCTATCTGTATGGGGTTTGGGTGTGTATGTATCTAATATAATACACACATAAAACATAAAACCTTAAATACGCACACACCCCATACCACACAACACCACACAAACACCCACACACAGGCAATATAAATATAAAAATATAAAATATATATATAAATATAATATATATATATATTAAAATATATATCTAATATTAAAATATATATATATAATATATATATTTTATATTTTATATTAAAATATATTTCTCATATAATTATAATCCATATTAATAATAAAAATATATTATATCTATTAAAAATTCTTATAATTTTAAAAAAAAAAGAAATAATATATATTATCCCCCCAAAATATATTATTTATTATATATAATATTATATTTTTTATATATTTTATTAAAATTTTTATTTAAAAAAAATTTTTTTTTATGTCTTATATTTTTATTTTATCTAAAATATATATATATAAATATATATTTTTAATCTATATATATATAATATATATTATCTAATTATTTAAAAAATTATATTTTATATTATCCTTTTTATAATTTATAATAATATTATATCTCTAATATTTATAAAAATTATTTTTATATTATATATTATATTTATTATATATATATATATTATATATATATATATATATATAATATCTATATATATAATATATATTATTATATATATATATATATATAAAATATAATATAAATATAAATATAAAATTTTATATATATATATATATAGTAATATATATATATCATATATATATATTATATATAAAATATATATATATGTATGTACACACACACACCACAACACACACAACACACACAACACACCCCACACAACACACACCCCAACATATATATATATATATATATATATAATATATATATTATATATATATATATATATATATATAATATATGTTGGGGTGTGTGTGTGTGTGTGTGTGTTTGGTGTGTGTGTGGTGTGTGGTGTGTGGTGTGTGTGTTGTGTGTTCCGGGGTGTGTGTGTGTGGGGTCTGTTTGTGTGAATAGACTTTGCTATCTGTCCATCTATCTATCAGTCTGTTTTCTATCTGTATGTGTGTTGGGGGTGGATTAGTCTACATAATACACAATTAAACATTCATATAAATACGCACACATACAACACACACACACACACACACCCCACCACCACACCACACAAAACCCCACACACACACACACAAAATAAAATAATATATAATATATTATATATATATATATATATGATATATATTATATATATTCCTTATATTAAATATATATTTATAATTATATATATATCTATTAAATTATATATATATATAGATTATATATATATATATTATATATATATCTATATTTAATAATATATTATATAATATATTTTAGATGTACCCCCCCCCCCACCCCACACCCCACACACACCACACACACACACACCCACACCACAAAACACACACCAAACACCACACAACCAACACAATTATTAATATATTTATATTTATTAAATATTATATATTTTATTATTTTAAAATATTTTATTTATTATGTGTGTGGGTGTGTTGTGTGTGTTTTTTGGGGTTGTGGGGTGTGTGTGTGTGTGTGTGTGTGTGTGTGTTGTGTGTGTTTTTGGTGTGTGGTGTGTGTGTGTTTTTTATATATATGTATTGCTTTATGTGTGTGTGTGTATTTATACATACACCCCCAAAAACACACGTAAACATCTATACAAATAGATAAAAAACTGATACTAGAAGCAATGGCATATTTTGTATACTTATAGACCCCCCACACGGCTATAGGTTTATATCTGTTTGTCCTATCTGCATGCGAGTTTACCCAATGATTTGATCGTATATATTTGAAAGAAAACTGTAAGTATGCATCTTTTTTTTAACCCCCTTCCCCTTAAAA
>NC_051387.1:37584681-37587181 GCF_015228065.2 Penaeus monodon
AATTGATTGTAGCAAATACTCTCCCTCTTTCCGCAGTAACTATCCACCCAGGAATTTCCTCAGATATACGAAAATTAAGACCCACATAATTGTTGAAATGAAATAAGTTCTAGGATAAGAAAATCGTGCTGCTAACTTTAAAATGTTTGAAACCGATTCTCAACCAGAGTGCAGATTTTAACAACGAGACAACGGGTGACACACCGCTATCGATAAAATTCAGGGAGAGATATAGGGTTTTTAGCGCTGATCCCAAGTGGACAGAAAAAGTTTGTGACAAAGAGAAAGCGATGGAGACAGAGATAGATAAATAGAGAGAGAGAGAGAGAGAGAGAGAGAGAGAGAGAGAGAGAGAGAGAGAGAGAGAGAGAGAGAGAGAGAGAGAGAGAGGAAGGGAGGGAGAAAAAGAGAGAGTGAGAGAGAGAGAGAGAGTGAAGGTGGAATGGGGGAGAGATCGACAGATATAAAGACAAAACAGAAACGGATAGCGAGATAGACAGACAAGGGACAGATTTTTTATCACTATTACTGTAATTTTTACTTTTTACCCTATTTTTATATTTTTCACCACCTCCGTCCATGTCGCCGTCATTATCACCATCCTATCAAAAACAATGCCAGTTTATTCTATCCCATAATACATCTTTGTGACACCTATAAACAGAAACGTTTTTATTACGAATAAACGTTCGCCATATTGTTGCCAGTATCCATGCAATTTCAAGCGCATCAAGAAGAATTCAACCAGAAATTCCACTCACTTGCACATCGTATTAAAATGCAAAGTGTGGGTGTCAACTGTTTCCATTTTATCCCGGAGATTTATATATTTCTATATGTGTAATCTTGTTCTCTTGCTGTAATCCTTAAAAAAAACTTTAGTATCATTATCGTTATATTATTATTGTTTTTGTTTTCAATATTATTTGTAGGAGTTCTAGTATCATCGTTTCTTCTCTTCCTCTTATTATTGTTATAATAATTATCAGTATTATTAATTTTATTCTCGTCATTATTATTATTATTATTATTATTATTATTATTATTATTATCATTGTTGTTGTTTTTGTTGTTGTTGTTGTTGTTTTATTGTTGTTGTTGTTATTAACATTTTAATTGTTATTATTATTATCATTATTATTATTATTATTATTATTATTATTATTATCATTATTATTATTAATATTATTATCATTATTGTTATTATTATTAATAATAATAACATTAATTGCTATCAATAATTAATAATATGAATAATTAACCAATAAGCCTTGTCGGAATTTCTCAGGATCTACCATATGATTCGCAATGAACCGAGTCAAATGCCTTGATGTCGAAGTAAGCAGCGAGCAACCAACGACCAAACTCACGACGCCTCTCCACAATGACTCGAAGTGAGAGGTTATGGTCTATTGTGGGTTTGCCAGGAGTGAATCCGGATTGTTATGGTTTCTGGTGCATAGTAGGTGGTCGCGGATCCGTTTCAGAAGAGTGTGGGCGAAAATCTTGCCTGGTATACTGTGCAGTGTAATGCTCACGGTAGTTGCTCATCGATCCCCTTTCCCTTTCCAGAGAGGAATGATCAGTGATGATGGTAATGATAATTGTAATGATAATAATGATGATATAAATAACATTTATATTAATGATGATAATGATGATGTTAACAACAACAACAACAATAATAATAAAAAAATATACTACTACTACTACTACTACTACTACTACTACTAATAATAATAATAATAATAATAATAATAATAATAATAATAATAATGATAATAATAATAACAATAATAATAATAATAATGATGATGATGATGATGATGATGATAATAACAATGATAATGATAACAATAATAACAGCAATTATAATCATAGATATAATACTATTACTAATACAACAACTACAGCTAATTATCATTATCATTATCATTATAATAATGATAATAATAACTGTCACAGATTTTATTGTTAGTATTATCATTGTCTTTATTATTGTTATCATTAATATTATCATTCTTATCATCATTATGATCATTATCTGATTAATGTAAATATTATCATCTTTATGGCTTTACCCATTATTAATCATCATCAGTTCTTTTAAAATACTAAAATCATCAACATACTAAAGTATGTTGATGATTTTAGTATTTTTAGTATTTTTAGTATGTTTATCATTATTATTATTATTATTATTATTATTATTATTATTATTATTATTATTATTATTATTATTATGTGACATTTGAAAATTCATGATACGAAAGAAAGAGTTGGAAATGAATTCCGAAATTAATTTATTTGATTTTATAATGACTAATAAATGAGTATTATGATAAGAATATGAGCTTCAGTTCTTTACGTTAAGGTATTCCAATTTATGAAAATATGGATTTTGCATGTGTGCTGGAGTTAAAACAAATATAACGTGCTTTTCTAACTACGTCCTCATCTTCCAAATTGCCAGACAAATATACAGAAACGCGAGCGGCAA
>NC_051387.1:37592181-37594681 GCF_015228065.2 Penaeus monodon
GATAGCCTGATTCTAACCGTCAGCAAGGATGGCCCTCAGTAATCACAGTATGATCTGGCTTTTCTTGCCACTATTGACGGAATAGGTGTACAGAATGTAGGATACCGATTTTACGAATTTCAAAAAGGAATGTTTTGTAATGAGGTGGTGTTTTATGTAAAGTACTCCTAATTAATCAGTTACACTGAACACTGATAACCAGTCTGCTATCCTCATAGCATATAACGTATCCAAGGAAATTGTAGTCGATGAACCTAATGGGCATCAATTCCTAAGTAGAGGTCTATTTTTTTGTTAATTTATTATTTGTTTTTATTAATTAATCATTTTGGGCAACGATTTTAATCTATTTCTAGCCACAGCATTGTTTAAACAAAGCTAAAACTCTTTTGGAAGTAAATTTTCTTTTCTTTGGGAGGTGTTTTTCGTCCCTTAGTGTAAAAATTTACTTGTCTTTTGCTTATGTTTATCTGATCGGAAACTGAGGCCTCTTCCTTTTGATGAAGGTTGCAGCCGTGTAATTAGCCGACAATATGAGGGCCTTATTTGCCCGAAAAGGATATTATTTTTTCAACAGAAAGAACATCGGGACCCCCCCCCCCCTCATGTATGTGTGTGGATGTGTGTGCTTGTTGGGGGAGTGTTGCTCTAGAATATACTCAATTCGTACAAAGGAAAAAATTACGACTTCATCAAATATTGCAATATTTTTTCTATTTTTTTCTAATCATATATCATGAGGATTACAAAGCCAAAAAGCTGCCTACCACAGGCAGCTGAATCCTCTGTGAAGCCACATAATAAAAAAAAAATCAGCTGTATATGAAATAGCTACACAAAGAGACATTATTCATTTACTTGAACGATGGATCCTGTTATATTTTACATGAAATAATGAAATTAAAAAATTTTTATTTGATGAATTATGACTTTTTTTTATGTAGGTTACAGTCACTTATCTTGGAAAACCGTGTCCCATTTCCCCTCCTACGTTATCAATTTCTATTAAGCATAATGAAATAAACATATATCTACGCCGCAATTTTAGAAGAGGCGAATCAGCTCCAAACACACACACATAGACACACACACACACACACACACACACACACACACACACACACACACACACACACACACACACACACACACACACACACATACATATATATTTATATTTATGTATTTATATACATATATATTTATATAAATACATAGTTATAATTGCTTCTTGAAGGAACTTATTAAAACCACAAATTTTCCCTTCCCTTTCCCTGGCGTAATTTCCACGCTTTTTCTTTGGCGTTTTTCTTTCCCGGCGTCCTTCAGTTGATTCTCCGGCTCTATTGCCGACATTATCGTCGTCGTGACACTTTCATTATGGCTTCCACTACCAATTGCGATCAATGCAATCATGATCATTAGCGCCTCTAGTGACACGGCTACCATTATCGTTCGCATTATCGCACTGAACACTGTTATCTAAGTCCTATAACCCCCCCCCCCTTCCATGTCGCCATTAGTAGAGTCACGCAAATACATACAGCCTCACGCACGTATGCACACACGCGTAATTCGTAATGCATGTCCCTCTCGTATCTTAAGAAAAAATACGATTCGTATTAGGGAGCAATCTGTTAAATATGAGAATGAAAAGGGAAGAATTATTCGATTAGGGGTGGAATAAAGGTTATATTGAATTATGTCGGATTTTCCTATTCATTCAAGGAGGGGAGAGTGCAGGAAAATAAGAACAAGAAGAGACGATAAGAAAGGGAATGACAAGACTCAATATAAATCAAAACAAATTAAAGAAAAAAGAATGCCTATAATCATGACACATCACGTCAACATTAACCAAGCGTCCTCCATGCGTATTAGGTCCAGAAGGAAATGCTCCGGAGTAACTCAGACCAGAGGCAATTTCGGGCCTCTCGCCCTGACGTGACCTTGTGGCGCCAACACATTTCGGGAGTAGCTGCCGTTTGTCACTTCAACTCGCTGGAGACTGAGATACCATATCTCGGTGCAGGAGAGACGCGAGCGAAGCCAGAATTCGTACTTGTGTCATTTCCGTTCGCGATTCGATTCGACTTGACAATTTCGGCGGGAAGAATAATTAAGTTAATTCCGCCAGGACGTCGTAAATATGGCGAGGAACTCTCATTACGGACTCTATATCATAAGCATTGTCCCCCGAGGTCGCAGTGACACCTTTTGGCAAGAGAAGGAAGGAGAATAGATGAAAGAAAAGGAGAGGGGCAATGCAAATATGATGTTGAAAAATACTGGAGTGTTGACTGTGTGGCTTTAATTGATTTGATAATGTGAGACAGACAGAGACAGAAAGACAGACAAGCAGGCAGGCAGGCAGGCAGAGACAGACAGACAGAGACATACAGACAGACAAAGACAGACAGACAGGATAAGTGACAGAGAGAGACAATAAAAAAAAGCAGATTGACTGACAGAAAGAGAATGGAGAAAAAAAAAAAGATGA
>NC_051387.1:37619681-37624681 GCF_015228065.2 Penaeus monodon
CATACATCCACACCCATTTCAAGAGGCTAGGTGCCACATTAGTCAATAAATGTGTTTCTTAGTTTCAACCAAATATTACAAGGAAACTACAGCACTACTCTACACAACAGAAAATGCATGATGCAACCCATACTCATGCTGAGAATGATGCTCATTTCACTGAGCAAGAACTTACGCAAGTGATATCCACCAAGAAAGATACTGCCCCTGAACAGGATAAGATCCCATATTCCTTCCTCAGCCACTAAGGCCCTGAGTACGAGACAGCACTCTGAATCTTCAATTTATCACTTTACCATGTGCTTGGAAGCATACAATCATCCAGCCAGCAAGTAGGACTGTTGGGAAGACCATGGAGAGAACTGTGCTCAACAGACTGCATCATCTTATCATTGAATATCCACCAACTACCTTCATATACCAGAAAGGTTCTGGCACTGGAGACAACATTAAACTCTTCTCACTAATAAATGGAGAAGAAAGGATAGTCGTTTTCTTAGATTTAGAAGAAGCCTTGAGTTTGCTAGTAAAGATGCCATCCTCTTCTTATTAGCAGAAAAAGGCCTCAGGAGTAGACTCCTTTGTTGGCTACAAGACTACCTGACTGACAGGCATACTACAGTCAGGTTGAAGGGTCAATTGTCTGACACTTATGAATTTGAAAATGGAACACCCCAGGGAGGACTTCTTAGTCCTTTTCTCTTCAACTTTTAATTTCGAAGTTAATGGAAATTCCATTTCCAACAGATGTACACCTATTGGCCTATGCTGACGATATCCCGCTTGTAGCTACAGGAACAAACCTCCATGTAAACGCACAATCTGCACTAAATTCACTTAAAGCAACATGCAGAGAGCTTGGTCTAAAGGTCAACAATGAAAAATTAAAGGAACTTCAGCTAAGAATAATAACTGGATGTCGCTAGCTCTACATAAGTAATATACCCCTCGAATGGGTTTCCTCATAATGCCTCGGCATATTCTTGAAATCTGAACTGTCAGCCACCACATTTTTGTTTCTTATTAGATAGAACAAAGTCCCACCTCAACATCCTAAGGAAGCTAATGTCTTGCAAGGTAGACACTGGTTTTAAGGTGTTACGACTCTTCTACACACACACACAATTCAAACTTTAGTTGACTATAGTGCGCCAGTACTATTAACACTCGACCTCGACCAGTTGGTCTCCCTTGAAACCATACAGAACAAGGCTATGAGCACCATTCTTGCCGCAACTAAATGGACGAAACTGATTAACTTACAAGTCGAGACTCCATACTAGTCGTCTCTCCATACTAGTATTAGGCAAATATCTGTCACACTATGTTCTAAGATAACAACACACATAAGGCCTTCACCCTTCAAGTCCATCAACTGTATGCTCCACAACCAAGAATTATGCCATAATATCAGGTGGCACAGCAAGTTAGTTAAAACATTTCACATCTACAACACCGTAGGTTTCCTAACAAGGGAACAGATAGCTTAAACCCATACTACCGACCTCACCTACGATGGAGAGACGGGAATATAGCAATCCACACTAACACCATTTCATCATCATGAAAGCTCTCTGTACTCCTGCCATGATTGCACAGTTGGGGGGAAGCACAGATGCACTCAGAGCACAACATATTCTCCTCATCTTCACTAATGGTTCTGATGATCCAAAAGCGCAGAGCCGGTGCAGCTTTTGTTACCAAGCATTGCACATCGTGTCTCGAATGGTGCATCACAAACTGAACAGTTTGCCATCAAGATAGCACTAAAACATATAGGTACTACACCTTCAACCATTCATATCTTCACAAACTCTCTCAGCCATGCAGATTCTTAGAAAAATCTAAGCCACCATAACATAAGACTAGTCACAACAGTTCTCTTTCTCATAGTGGGTTCCCAGCTGCTGCTGCTGCTAAAAATAGCCTAAAGCTCTCCTTGATCACAGTCAAGTTCCACCAAGCCTCATTCAGTTGAGAAGATACGTCATAAGAACCTCATATGGAGTTTTACTTATAGAACACTGTGCATGGGTAGTTGCCATAAGGTACAAGACAGTTACCGACTACAATCCCCCATTCTCAGTCACCACTCTTTCTAGGACCACTGTTGCCATCTTCCACAGACTCCGCATGGGGTACAGATTTAGTTGGGAAACTGACCTAAGAGTTCCCAAGCCATGTACGTTGTGCGACACAATCACACAAGAGCCTCTGATCCACTATATTTTGGACTGCCCTAGTACCCAGCAGTTACGACCTCAATAATACCACAGCCCCGACCGAAGAGATCAGAGACCAAATTCCCTTCAGGTACTTACCATTGCCCCTCCTCCCAGGTAAATTGTTGATACATAAAAAAGAAATAAAAAATCAATCAGTCAATAAATAAATAAATCCTATCAAGCCAAATAGGTGTCATCAACACTTCCACAGTTACTTTTCCGGGTGGCATAACCCGGGCTAGCCATGCCTCATCCCTCATCGCTTGCATGACTAGCAAATGTTGTAGTGGAAGACACGTGTTCTGTGACTTTGTGCAGCATCTAGTCCAGGGTTGAGTACAAGGGTTCAAGTACATATTACTGGGATTTATATATATTTGTGTATAAATTTCAGTGTTATACTTCAAGTCATTCTAGTCCAGGATATAAAAAAAAACGTGGGTATAGGAAATTAAGCGTGTGCGTATATGTATGTATGTATGTATGTATGTATGTATGTACATATACATACATACATACATATATATATATATATATATATATATATATATATATATATATATATATATATATATATATATAGGCCGCGGTGGCCGAGTGGTTAGAGCATCGGACTCAAGACTGGCACGACGGCAATCTGAGTTCGAGGGTTCGAGTCACCGGCAGGCACGTTGTTCCCTTGGGCAAGGAACTTCACCTCGATTGCCTACCTAGCCACTGGGTGGCCAAGCCAGCCCAAGTCAGTGCTGGTCCCAAGCCCGGATGAAATAGAGAGAATGATTACCTAGAAAGGTAACACCGGCACTCTCCGTGGAAAGGAACTGGGGCCCTACCACGTACTCACTCCAAGAGCATCACAACATGAAAACTACAATTAAGTATCATGCTGTGACCACGGCGGCTCAAACATGAACCTACCGTTAAAAAAAAAAAAAAAAAAAAAAAAAAAAAAAAAAAAAAAAAAAAATATATATATATATATATATATATATATATATATATATATAATATATATACATATATATATATATATATATATATATATATATATATATGTGTGTGTGCGTGTGGTGTGCGTGTGCGTGTGCGTGTGCGTGTGCGTGTGCGTGTGCGTGTGTGTGTGTTTGTGTTTGTATTTGTGGGTGTGTTTGTGTATGTGTTTGTGTGTGTATGTGGGTATATGTGTGTGTGTGTGTGCGTGTGCGTGTGCGTGTGCGTGTGTGTGTATGTGTGTGGGCGCGTGCGCATGCGCGTACAAAATCACATATTTATATACATACACACAAATGCATATGCACACATATATCTGTGTGTATTTTTGTGTTATGTATGTCTAAATGAAGCTTTTAGACTCCAAACTTTTTCTATTTATTTTCCCCGACCCTAGGTTGTGCGTGTAGACCATACCCTCTGTGCTCTTCACCTTCGCCGACGAGAGGCTCCAGAATATTCAAGGACCTTTTGCTCTGCCTGAGAGTGGTTTTCTCCGTCAGACATCAGAGCGGAAAGTTTCATCGCGTGTAAAAGTAATTTGACTTTCATTCTAGAGATTCTCCCTCCTTTGCTTTCTATGCCCACAGGCGTGTTCAGAAGACAGATGCTTCTCTCTTTCAGATATTCTAATTTTAAGTGCTTTTCTATATTGGTTTATCCTTTTTCGGATTTTCGCAATCTAAGGTTCCGAATGTACAGGTAGGTCAGGGAAGAGTGATTAAAATCTGATTTGGTTATTCCTCTATTGGCATATCTCATTTCATATGGTTTTATCTGTATTCCATATTTGCTAAATGAAAAATTATATGAATTCATCTACTAACAGACTCTACAGACATTTTTTAAAGAAATGGATTTGGAGAGGTCATGTTAGTGCATCTATTGATTTTTATTTTTATTTTATTATTATTATTATTATTATTATTATTATTATTATTATTATTATTATTATTATTATTATTATTATTATTATTATTATTATTATTATTCATTATTATTATTATTATTATTATTATCATCATCATTATTATATATATATATTTTTTTTTTCTTTCTTATACATTCATCTATGATATATCCATTACAAGTGCATTTATTTAGCAAAACTTTTATTCTCTTTGAGAGACGAACAAAACCATAATTGGCATGAGTGCTTTTAAACTGACAGGAATATTTTGCAACGGAACTATAACAACTTATTGTGCGTTCCTTTATTTTAGCTTAAATTTATACATTGGAAGCGTATTCCTGTATCACAATATTAATTTCCATTTAGGGCAAGGCGCAGGAAATAAAGATGCCAGTTATTACAATGTGACGATTATAATGATAGAATATTTTGTAGTAGCAGTGTCAGTTGTTCTTGTCGTTGCTGTAGTGATGGTGCTAGTAATGATAAAACAATAGTAATACTAGCGGTAATAATAATTGTAACAACAATCATAATGATAGTAAACACAATGATAACAGTGATGATAATAACAATAAAAAATAATGATGATAAAAATAGTGAAGATAGTAATATCTCTTTACCAGCACTCATAGAAGTACATCGAATTTTAAAATTTCCATTACAGAAAATGAAACTACATATTCATTTTACCTGTGTTACTCTTTTTAATTTCCCTTTTTCATGGTAGAGAATCATGGTTGCCGGTGACCAGAAACTGTACCTTGTTGGAAACCACAGTGAAATTTATATGAAGGCAATGATCAAAATAATAACCTTCTGTGACAGTTTTGTACAATAAATATCAAAATCAATATGTTTAGAGATAGATA
>NC_051387.1:37650006-37652506 GCF_015228065.2 Penaeus monodon
ATATATATATATATATATATATAAATGTTCATCCGTTCCTCTCCTTTCCTCCCATGCATATAGTATATCAAGGTTATGAAAGATAAGTGTCACGGGGGTGATAGCGAGCTGTGCTCAGGTAAGGTAAGTTCATGCAAGCCCATATTAGGGATATACGGCCGTGTGTTAGGGCGCCAGGGGATAAGCTCTGGATTTTGGAGGACCTTAGTGGATGAGTTTGGATATATTTAGGATATGGAGTGCGGTGTAAGAGATGTTTGAATGATTTAGCATGGTAATACTGTCATGGGTCCTATCGGTGAACAAAGTAACATTATTGGCTATGTTTAGATGTATATCATGAAATATGTATAAGTGAAGGAATAAATGAAGAAATATATAAAATTATATAAAATATTACTATATATATATAATATAAAAATTATATTATGTAATATCATGTGCGTGGGGCGCCCCTTTATTCATATTATCAATCCAACAAACACGCAAAAAACACATCCCACACGGGATTTTTTAATGTGGGTGTGTTTTAATTATAAAATTAAAATATTTTATATATACTTATATATTTTTATATATAATATATATATATATATATATATATATATGCATATATTATTGTTTTTTAGGTATTTTTAGGTATAAAAATCCCCTAAGGTAAAATTAAATATTTAGGTATTTTTTTTAGTTTTTTAAAACAAAACTGTTAGAAATTTTAAAGAAACTGATAAAAAGGGAAAAAATTAGGAAAAAACCAACGGGTTGCATGTTGTGAAAACCCGATTTTGAAGTTTTAAAATTTCTCTAACTTTTTTGGGTAAAAAAAAGGAAGGGCTGTTACCTGATCATTGTCATGGGTTTAAATCGCCGGAAAAAAAAATTTGAAACACGTTTTTTTCGGATGCTCAAAATCTAGAAAATCATGTTGACATCACACAGGAACATAAAGATACCCCCCCAAAATTTTTTTCCTTAAAAAAGGGGGGAAAAAAAAAAAAAACAAAAAGAATTTTTTTTTAAAAAAAGGGAAAAAAAAAAAGAGAGACAGAAAAAGGGGGGGAAAAAAGGGGGGGAGGGAGAGAAGGGGAGAGAAAAAGGGGGGGGGGAGGGGGGGGGGGGGGGGGGAAAAAAAAAGGAAAAAAAGTGGGGAGGGAAAAAAAAAAAAAAGGGGGGGGGGGAAAAAAAAAAAAAAAGGGGGGGGGGGGGGGGGGAAAAAAAAAAAAAAAAAAAGGGGGAGGAAAAAAAAAAGGGGGGGGGGGGGAGGAAAAAAAAGGGGGGGGGGAAAAAAAAGGGGGGAGGGGGAAAAAAAAAGGGGGGGGAGAGAGAAGGGGGGAAAAAAGGGGGGGGGAAAAGAGAGGGAAAAAAAAGAGGGAAAGGGGGGAAAAAGGGGGGGGGGGGGGAAAAGGGGAGAGAGAGAGAGAGGGAGGGGGAGAGAGGGAGGGGGGAGAGAGGAAAAAAAGAGAGGGGGGAGGGGGGGAAAAAAAAAGGGAAAAAAAAAAAAAGGGGGGGGGGGGGGGGAAAAAAAAAAAGGGGGGGGAAAGAGAAAAAAGAGAGAGAGGGGGGGGGAGGGGGAAAAAAAAAAAAAAAAAAGGGAAAAAAAAAGGGGGGGGAGAGAGGAGAGAGGGAGAGGGAAAAAAGGGGGAAAAGGAAAAAAAAAAAAGGGGGGGAAAAGGGGAAAAGAGAGAGAGGGGAGAGGGAAAGGGGGGGAGAGAGGGAAAAAGAAAAAAGGGGAGGGAAAGGGGGGGGGGGAGAGGAAAAAGGGGGGGGGGGAAAAAAAAAAAAAAAGAAGGGGGAGAGAAAAAAGGGGGGGGGGGAGAAGAGGAGAGAGAGGAAAAAAAGGGGGAGAAGGGGGGAAAAAAAAAAAAAAAAAGAGAGAGAGAGAGGGGGAAAAAAAAAAAAGAGAGGGGGAGGGGAGAGAGGAAAAAAAAAAGGGAGAGAGAAAAAGAGAGAGAGAGAGAGAGAAAAGGGGGGAGAGGGGAAAAAAGGGGAGGGGAGGAAAAGAGAGGGGAGGGGAGGAAAAAAAAGAGGAGAAAGAGAGGGGGGGAAAAAAAAGAGAAGGGGAGAGAGAGGGGAAAAAAAAGGGAAAGGGGGGGGGGGGGAGAGGGGGGAGGAAAAAAAAAAAAAGGGGGGGGGGGGGGGGAAAAAAAAAAAAAGGGGGAGAAAGGGGGGGGGAAGGGAGAGGGAAAAAAAAGGGGGGGAAAAAGAGGGGAAGGGAGAGAGAGGAGGAAGGGGGGGGGGGGAGAGGGGGGGAGAGAAAGGGGGGGAGGGGAAAAAAGGGGGGGGGAGGTAAAAAGAGGGAAGGGGGGGGGGGAAAAAAAAAAAAGGGCCGGGAGAGGGCAAAAAAAAAAAAAGGGGGGGGGGGGGGGGGGGGGGGGGAAAAAAGAGGGGAAAAAAAAGAGGGGGAGGGAAAAGGGGAAAAAAGGGGAGGGAAAGAGAGAGAAGGGGGGAGAGGGGAAAAGGGGGGGGGGGGGGAAGGGGAGGAGAAAAGGGGGGGGGGGGG
>NC_051387.1:37660006-37662506 GCF_015228065.2 Penaeus monodon
TATATATATATAATATATATATATATATATATATATATATATATATATATGTATATATATATATATATATATATATATATATATATATATATATATATATATATATATATATATATATATATGTCACACACACATGCATTCACTCATATACACACAGACGAACATATAAACACACGCTATTGCAGTCTTACCATGATCCAGTAAACAGACTAAATTGGAATCTCATTTTTTTTTTTTTTTTTTTTTTTTTTTTTACGGAATTATTACTTTCAAAATAAGAGGATTCCGGGAAGTGCATTATGGAAAAGTGTAAGCTCTAACACAAGTGCTTCGACTGGTTGTAAACACAGGAGGGAAAATATCTAGATGAAATTCGGAAATCGCAACAAAGTACTCTCGGTGACATAGTTACGGTCTACCGCATTCAGTATTTCATGCAGCATTTAATATCATACAGCAGTGCTAAAGCCTACATTGGTTGTGAGTTATGGCTATCAGATTCAATTTTGAATTCCCCGATTCGCCTTCCTGCTTTATAGGCATTCGCAGTCAGAGCAACTATTGCAGCCTCGGTGCTCTGCGCGCCACGCCTCGTACTGCACACGCGCCGCTCGAGCACTTCGGGTTCCCACATCAACGCGCTGCCAAAGAGGAGTAAAATGGGTAGTAAAATCGTTTACAGGGCGGATTTTGTAATAGGAAGAATACGAATAGAGACTGAGTGACGTGAATATATTTGCATATATATATATATATATATATATATATATATATATATATATATATATATATATATATATATATATATATATATATATATATATATATATATATATATATATATATATATATATATAATATATATATATATATATATATATATATATATATATATATATATATATATATATTATATATATATATATATATGTTGTGTGTGTGGTGTGTTTGTGTGCATGTGGTGTGTTGTGTTTGTGTGTGAGTGTGTGTATGTGGTGTGTTTGTGTGTTTTGTGTGTGTTTGTGTATAAACACACACACCACACACACACACACACACACACACACACACACCACACACACACACACACACAATATATATATATATATATATATTATATATATATATATATATATATATATATATATGTCATTATCATTATCATTGTTATTGTGTGTGTGTGTGTGTGGTGTGTGTGTGTGTGTGTGTGTGTGTGTGTGTGTGTGGTGTGTGTGTGTGTATGTCTGTGTATAAATACACACACACCACACACACACACACACACACACACACACACACACACACACACACACACACACACACACACACACACACACACACACATACATATATATATATATAATTATAATATAATATATAATGATTATAATTATAATTATGATAATAATAATAATAATAATGATAATAATAATAATAATAATAATATATATATAATTAATAATTATATTATTATATTATTATTATTATTACTATTATTATTATTATTATTATTATTATTATTATTATCATTATCATTATTATCATTATTTTATTATTATCATTATTATCATTAATATCATAATTATTACTATTATTATTACTATTACTACTACTATTATTACTGCTATCATGATGATGATCATCATCATTATTAATGATATTATCATTATTGCTATATTTAATACTGATAATACTAGCGGCAACATGGAAACCGCAGGAGTAATAAAAATGATAAACACGAAGATCAATATGATCAAAAACTCTAATGAACGCTTTATTAGTATATCAGTTATATATTTTTTTTCTCATTTTCTTGTATTTCATTTCATAGCGATAAAGGAATTCCGCCATACTTACTTGCAATAAAGTGTCCCACATTTTCCTCCCGAATTTAGCAAAGGCCCTTATGTTACCTTGAATCCATTGGTGTTAAGTGTTGCAGAAGAGATTGGTTCAATAATAACACACTATCAAATAACTTCCTAAACGTGAGGGGAGTGTGTAGGTCTTGTTTAGAATATTAACAGAATTATTAGATCGCCATAGAAAAAATATTGTATCCGAATTTTTTTTTCTATAGAGAATGGATCGCAGTAGGAAATATATTGTAGTGGAGAACAGTTTGCAGTAGAAGAAATGTAGTAGAAAATATACTGCAACAGAGAGTAGACTGTAGTAGAAACAGGCTATGATAGAGAAAATAGATTGTAGTAGAATGGAGATTATTGTAGAAAGTAGATTATAGTAGAAATTATGCCTTACTAGAGAATAAACAGTAACCAGGTTACTATGGAAATATATTTTAGTAGAAAATATATAGCAGAGGAAAACAGATTGTCGTAGAAAATAGACAGATGAATAAAATAGACTGTAGTTGGGAACAGACAGTAGGAGAAAATAAAAAGTAGCAGAGGAAACAACACCGGCGACTTGGCTTTGAAAGGCGTGAGTCGATGGAATGATAAACTGAACTTCATGTACCCGAATGATAGTCTAGGAA
>NC_051387.1:37695006-37697506 GCF_015228065.2 Penaeus monodon
AAGACCTTTATTCTTTATTCTTTTATTTTTATCGTCATTTTACCTTGACTCCGAGTCTGATTCAAGTGATTGTTTTTGTTATATAAAACTTAAAACATGTACAAATAAACGAGCTTCGTCGAAGACATCTATCGAAGCAATGCTATCAATCCCAAATTCAGACACAAGCGTACTCCCGTTATACTTGCAACAGTTTTTCTTGGATTTCTTGGAGTGTAGAACAGGCCTATGTTCTTCAGATTTTAGACACTTTTTGAGCCAAGCCAAAGTGACTTTCGGAACAAACAGAAACATTAGAGTTCCAGGTTGGATATACATATATATATATATATATATATATATATATATATATATATATATATATACATATATATATATATATATATATATATATATATATATATATATATATATATATATATATATATATATATATATATATAGTGTGTGTGTGTGTGTGTGTGTGTGTGTGTGTGTGTGTGTGGTTGTGTGTGTGTGCGTGTGTGTGTGTGTGTGTGTGTGTGTGTGTGTGTGTGTGTGTGTGTGTATGTGTGTGTGCATATGCATATAGATAAATAGATAAGATATATATAAAGAGAGCGATATGTAGAGAGGTAGATAAACAGACACCTAAATATAGATACAGATAAAGATATGTATACCGTATCTGACATATACGATGCACACAAACTCATTAAAGACCCTTATGTTTGATTTCTTTTTAAGACTATCAGTACAGCCAAAGTTGCTATACTGAGTTGATAACATCGTACCCAAAATGAAGCCGACTACCGTGAGTGATATACATTTTATGTTGAAGTTTCTGGAAGTTTTGGAGTTAGCTGACGGACCCTTTAGGGCCCCAGGGACCACGTACCAAGGACTATACCGTGAAAGGGAGAAATAGGCCTACGTATAAAAATACAATACCATTTTACCTTTCTTCTTTTTCATATCATTTTAGTATTATCACAATTTAACATTATTTTGAATAATATTCACTAAATAATGTGACGGGAAATTAAATGTTCAAAGTAATCGAGTGAAATCGCTGGAGTCATTTTCACGTTCAGCACTACCCGAGTAGAAATGTTAAAATCTTTTATTTTGAAAGTTCTATTAATAACTGATTACGCATTTCTTATAATAATGTAGCATATAGATCGTTTCATTTATTGGTCTATTCTCTCTCTCTCTCTCTCTCTCTGTATATATATATATATATATATATATATATATATATATATATATATATATATATATATATATATATATATATAATATATATATATATATATATATATATATATATATATATATATATATATATATATATATATCTGTTAGGTTGTTATTTTCTTCTTAAACTGAATAAAAGAATGGGTATGTATTGTTAGGTTTAAGAAAACAGCTGCACATTTCTGCGGACAACATTATTTACACCAATGTTGTAGTGTACAGTTTTATTTCCAACATGTCAAAATGTTTTAGGTGCATAAACCAATATCAAAAAAATGAAAACATAAATATACCCGATTGTAGTCCATCATTTTTAAGTAGATATAATAGCCCCCTCAGATATGATTTGTTTATATCATATCAAATTAATGTGAAAGTGTTTATTCATTTACAATATCATTAATTACTCCATAGCATTTTAGTTCCCAAAACAGAATTTTGAAGTTTTTATTATTCTCAAAAGCAATTATTGAAAAGTATACGTACGTAAAATGTATTTGTTCATTGCGGGGTAACTGGAAGCTCATATTTGAGTCCAGTGTTTTATGGTGATGGTGATGATGATGATGATGATGATGATGATGATGATGATCATCATCATCATCATCATCATCATCATCATCATCATCATCATCATCATCATCATCATCATCATCATCATCATCATCATCATCATCATCATCATCATCACCACCACCATCACCATTATCATCATTATCATCATCATCATTATCATCGCCATTATTATTATTATTATTATTATTATTATTATTATTATTATGATTATTATTATTATTATTATTATTATTATTATTATTATTATTATATTATATTATATTATTATTGTTGTTGTTGTTATCATTATTATTATTTTTATCATTTCTATTAGCAGTAGTAGTAGTGGTATATTGCTGTTACTATTATTAATATTTTATTATTATCATAATTATTATTGTTATTGTTATTATTATTATTATTATTATTATTATTATTATTATTATTATTGTTATTATTATTATTATTATTATTATTATTATTATTATTATTATCATTATCATTACTCTTGTTATTGTTTTTATAATCATTATTATTATCATCATCGTCATCATCATTATCATTACATTAATGTTAGTTATTAGTTATGGTAACAGTAGTAGTAGTAGCAGTAATAATAGTATTATCATTATTATCAGTAGTAGTAGTAGTAGTAGTAGTAGTAGTAGTACTAACAGCAGCAGCAGCAGTATAGAATTAAACGTAA
>NC_051387.1:37717506-37722506 GCF_015228065.2 Penaeus monodon
TGATGATGATGATGATGATGATGATGATGATGATGATGATGATGATGATGATGATGATAATTATGATTATGATAATTACCATTATCATTAGTTTTAGTATTCTTTGTTGTTAATATTATAGTTGTTGCTTTTCTTGCTGTTTTGTTGTAATTGTTATTAATATTATTATTATTATTATCATCATTATTGTTATTAGCATCAGCATCAGCAGCATCAGCATCAGCAGCAGCATCTGCAGCAGCAGTATAGTCATCATCATCATCATCATCATCATCATCATCATCATCATCATCATCATCATCATCATTATCATCATCATTATCATCATCATCATCATTATTTATATGATAATAACAGTAGTAGCAGTAGTAGTAATAGTAGTAGTAGGAGTAGTAATAGTAGTAGTAGTAGTAGTAGTAGTTATTATTATCATTATCAATAAATAGTAGTGATACAACTACTAACTTCTCAAAAAGACATCATTTGTTCCCCCTTATTTCAATAAACATCATATCTTTTTCAATACTTCGAAATTATGTAAGCTGGAAAGTTTATCTGAACTAAAAACTATCCAAACTTTTCTTCACCGAACAACAGTATTTCGCCGCAGGTTAAAACGCTTAGAAAGACTAGATTGCTCGTACTTTCTGAACGCAAACATTGCAATTTTGAAATGACGGAATGAAAATAATGTTGTTGTCGTTGTTGATTTTTTTTCTTTGACCATACTCCTAGCAGTGAGGCAGATACTCTAAATTTTATAGGTAAGGCAAGAACTCTATGAATAATTTAATCCCTCAACGCTATCTTTGTAAATGACGTTGGTGATAAACGTGTAAGATACAGCGGCAACATAACTCTTTTGAATTTATGGTGATTATTCAGTATTTTTTATGGCCCTATATTTAACTTTTTCACTGTTAAAGAATGATTTTCATCTATACTGTATATAGTTCGCTTTATTTTATGTATAAAGTGAATACAAACAGTGCACGGCTCTTCTCAAATGTAATAAAGTCGTAGCATTGAGAAAAAGCTGTAAGTTATATTATAGACTGGTTTGCCTGCTGCCCTTTTTCTCTCTTCTTGTTGAATGTCTCGTTTATCTATTTAGGTATCCCCATTTCTCCCATGCACTAACTCTCCCTCATGTGTGTGTGTATGTGTGTATATGTGGTTACATGCGTGCGTGCACACGCACGTGTGTGTAGGGGGAGTGCATGTATACATAAACGCGCGTGTCAACATTCACACATATATCTATGAGAGCAAGGGGGAAATAAAGATAAGAAAAATCAACGAAGGGAAAAGAAAGAAATGAAATGATAAATCTGCACGTGCTCTCCCAAAAATAAGTAAATCTTATGAGAATGGATTTCGCCACAATGGTTCACAGTAAATGCGGATCGCGAAGCTTAATTGACCTGCTGTTTCGAGCATGGAAGCGCCTTTTGATGTGATATGAAGAAGTCGCGTTGTCTTCAAAGTGGTGTATCATGATTCACGAATGGCAGAGGTGTCTTCAAAAACAGGAATATGTATGATATGCACGTATATGAAAATAAATAGACACAAAAACAGACTACATATATTTGTCACTTCTAAATTTCGAACAATATATTCTTTTTAAATAATGTTATTCGGAAATTCATCACTGACTACACTGGTGTGTGGTATCATTGCTGTACACATGTGAATCAGGAAATATTTCAGAAAGTGTCTATTCTTCATAATAAAATCAGATTTCAAGTAAACTGATAATTCACCGAAAAAATATTGGGCAGGTATAAGTATACTATCCATGATTTAAACCAAATCAGCAGCACTGCATTGATGACAAAGATATAGTTTCGAAGACCAAGATAACGAAATAACACGAGTCTCCTGCGATAACAACGTTACTTTATGGGAAATTCATTTATCGTCTTAACTGCACGTACAAAATTATCACATAATATAGAACCTAATGAAAAGCGACTTCATGCCGATCTTAAAGATATTAAATCTACACATGAAGGGTAAAGTACTGGACGGGCTCACACTTTCAACGGAGATTAATCAAATTTACTCAATGAAGCTCAAAGATTGTCTCGGAGTTCCGATAAAAACAGGCACGAATCACATATTTTATTTACCTAAAACATCATAAAATCATATTACATGTTATTTGAAAATGAAAATAGAATTATAATCTACCGGATTGTAGCTCAACTAACTTTCTTTGGTGTCAAAACTTTAGTTTCGAAGCAGACTTCTCTGACAGCCTTTCAGAAACTCTTGAAGATAATACATCATCTTTGTAAAGCGTTTCCAGATTATCAATTCTTTTTACCCAATTAAAATATTACCATGGTTTTATCTTCAAAGAAAGCTTAGTAATATAATTCCTTTATATTACCTAACAGATAAAACAAAAAAGTTATTAGATTTTAATGCCCGTACCTCTATTATCCAGCCTCTCATCAAACTCAGAATGATTTCCTCAACAGAAACCTTGAGTTCACAAGAATTCATCCACAACAGTGTGGGAGGCGACGGGCGTACAAAGAACGTCAGTAAACAGACGAAACCCATGGAGTATCTGCAAGAACTACGCATATAGAGGACATCAATTTTTTCGTATGCTATCGACAGTCTTCTAACCAACGTGAACTTGAGTGAAGATATGTCTAGATCAAAAAGGAAGATAATATTCTTCTCGTTTCAAAAGTTTTGCTTTAATGGAAGATCAGAATAACACTTTCCCTAGAAACACAACAGCTATTGGTGTGGCTTTAAGCACACATGAAATGTTTGTTTTATATGTATATGTATATGTGTGTGTGTATATATGTATATATGTATATATATATATATATATATATATATATATATATATATATATATATATATAGTATATATATATATATATATATATATATATATATATATATATATATATATATATATGTGTGTGTGTGTGTGTGTGTGTGTGTGTGTGTGTGTGTGTGTGTGTGTGTGTGTGTGTGTGTGTGTGTGTGTATGTATATGTGTGTATATATATATATATATATATATATATATATATATTATATATATATATATATATATATATATATATATAAATATATATATATATATATATATGTATGTATGTATGTATGTACGTACGTGTGCATAAATAGATAGATAGACAGATGTGTGTGTACGTATGCGTGTGTGTGTCTGTTTGGAGTCATATTAGAGATCCCCGAAGTAATATATAAGTAATAAAATATACTCCCGAACATTGCTACCACTAGTTACTTCTTAACCACCATTACTATCCCCACCATAACCGTGATCATCGCCATCGCCATCATAGCCATTATCTCAATCCCCACCATCAGGAACGGCACGCCCATCTTCGCAGTCCGCCCCCTTGCGCCTTCCCCCTCGCCAGTTCCCTCGCGTCTCTCGCCCACGTGGCATCTCCAGCGCACCCGAGTTTTTACATTCAGAACCGGCCAGGCATCTCGTCTTTTCTCCCCTTCCCCTCTCTTTTCTTTCCTTTGCTCCTTCTCCTTCGCTTTCTCCATTCCTGGTTCTTCTGTCTTTTCTTTTTCTTCGTTGTCTAGACGGGCTGTCCCGCCCTAGCAAGCCTTTACAAAGACATTATTCAAAATGTGCATTTAATCTTGCCTTCAAAGTCACTTTTGCATTTGGAGCTTCGCATCACCATTATTCTCGAATATTCTTTCGTGAACTTTTCTTCCTCTTTTTACAATTATTGCCATTATCCTTAAAACTATTATTGATATCATAACTATTATTAACAAAATCATCATTATTATCACTGATATTATCATTATTATTATTAGCATCATTATTATCATTAATAACATCATTATCGTTATGATAAATACCATTACCTTATTACCATCATCATTTTTGTTATTATTCGTATTGATATCAATATTTTTCTTTCTTTTGGCTGTGTTTGTTTGTCCATCCATTCGTACGTTACGCTTACATTTTATGCACACACACACACACACACACACACACACACACACACACACACACACACACACACACACACACACACACACACACACACACACACACACATGCGCGTCACGAATATTATGAATGTATGAGAATCTTATTCTACCTTTCATTATTATTATTATTATTATTATTATTATTATTGTTGTTGTTCTTGTTTGTTATTATTATTATTATTATTATTATTATTATTATTATTATTATTATTATTATTATTATAATTATTATTATTATTATTATTATTATCATTATCATTATTATTATTATTGTTATTATTGTTGTTCTTGTTTTGATTGTTGTTGTTGTAGTTGTTGTTATTGTTGTTGTTATCAATCGCTATTGTTATTATTATCATCTTTGTAGTAATTATTATTATAGTTATTGCTGTGTCATTATAATTATTATTATTACCATTATTATTATTGTTGTTATTTTTATTATTATTATTATTATTATTATTATTATTATTATTATTATTATTATCATTATTATTATTTGTGGCAAGTACACTTCCCTAAAGTAGTTCGACCGTCAGTTTATGCACATCTATTATTTACAGAACCATCCGAAGAAGGAGAGTAGGAGGGGGAAGGGAAAGGAAGGGGGGGGGGAAGAAACAGAGGGGAAGGTGACAAAGAGTAAATGGTGATGAGGAAGGGGAAATGAAGGGATGGGTAACGGGAAAGAGAGAGGGAGGGAAGGAGATAAAGGAGCGCAGGAGGGGGGGGGGGTCAGAAAGGTGATGAGGGAACTGGGAGGAAGAGGGAACAAAGAGAAAAGGCTGACGAGAGCTTAAAAGGGGAGGAGAGGTATGAATCTGATGAAGATTTTTGAACGAGAGCGGGTGAGGGAAACACATACACATAATTTTAGGATAGTAAAACTATTTATCACACAAAACTGAATACTAAATGATCACAGCTGAAGTATGATCCGAGCAAATTTGGTGAATCGTGAGAAGAGAGAGAGAGAGA
>NC_051387.1:37727506-37730006 GCF_015228065.2 Penaeus monodon
AGTTTTTATATGTGAGAGAAGGCGGTTCTCGTTTTAATGTTTGTCTCGTGTTTTACTGTTTTATGTCTGTTTTGGTCTTTTAGTGTTTGTTTTACTGTGCCGTATTTCGTTTTGTCCTGTTTTATCTTTGTTTTACAAAATAAATAGATAATATTATAATACCTTTTGATAAGTCCCCGACTGTATGTAAGAAGGAAGGCTGAATAACGCCTAAAACATATTTTCATGTTCTAAAGCTAAACGGCAAACGATCAAAAACCCTGAAGTATAGATGAAGCATCTGTACACGCCTCTCCTCGGGATTTCAACCACGCCTACCTCACTTCGGCTCATCTGCACAACTACACTTCACACACATACATACGCACACCACTGTTGCTCCTTTCCACAATTCTTCTAACATTGCATCCCTTCTTACAACATACACTCGTTCCCGAACGTACCAATCGGGTGGTGGCAGTGACCTCATTTACACCCTTTTGATGAGCCTGGGGGACGTTGTAATTAATGAACACAACACGTTAGCAGTGACGAGTTCTGTCATTTTCCGACGGAGCGTAAGATTGATTATTTCTCTATCAAGTATTCGCCTTTGTCATGATTATTATTTTTACTTGCTTGATGTGTGATTCATATAGTCACAGAAATACAACTTAATTTGTATTTGTTATAATTAACTATTTGTTTTTTTTCTTATGATTATTTTTCTTTTAGCATAATATTTAATTCACTGAACATGTTTATAATAATTTAACTATTTGCTTGTCTGGTGGTCATGATTATTTTGTGAATCTAATTCATTATTAACATTGAGATGCTGCTTATTTCATTGCTGATTGTTGTTTTGTTTTATAGTATTTGATTCGTGAAGATATGACGTAGTTTTGCATATTGCTGATTTGTCAAATAATGTCAGATATTTTTGTTTTACGTAAAGCTTGGTATTGTAATTTTATTCTATTGCATTGGCTTAGCGGTGACTTTGAACTCATATAGCGCCTCCGAAGTTCCTGTTCCGCATCAACAGCACACTCTGCCGAGCACGCAATACTTCGCCATAGTGTGAGCCAGTCCTCCTGACGAGATGTCTCCAAGCCTAGCAGCTGAACTCCGACACAGAAAGTCACGCCACTCTCAACGCCTGCAGCTGATCCCTCAACACCTGTATCATCTGTTGCCGACAACGCTGTGCAAATTTCAGAAGGACCCCAGCTGGACCACGTATCACCAAGGACGCTGACAACCCAAAACATTTCTACACCAAGCCAAGTGCCTTGCCGTGCGGATTCATCCACGCAGTCGCGACCAAGCAGGAACAACATCACCCTGATGACCTGTCGCGCCACGATCTTGCTCACCACGCAGCGCTCCAAATCTCCCCGTCAGCCGCACAGGGGCGGCCCGCTCTCTGCCTCGTCAGGCGTGCATCTCCCCAGCCTCTCTTCGCCTCGCACCGCACCCAAGACCCGAGTGTGAAGGTTTGCAAGAAAAATAATGGTGATCAATGCTTAGCTTTTCCTTATATTATTTTCATTTTGTGTTCAATACTTAATCTCGACTTATTTAATTATGCATTGAATTTTTTTTTGTTGTATTCTGCGTTCAGTTGTCAGTTATAGGTGTTCATTTGCAGTTTATGAGTTGCCTAACTAGATTCTCACTCGTACGTATCCTGTATTACCGCCGCCTGAGGATGTTCTTCCCTCAGCGCCGCTCGCTCGCTCGCATTCTGTGACGCCGCCTGAAGACGGATTTCCTTCAGCGCCGCCCGTTCATGTAGTTCTGAAGCCCGAGAATATCGCAGTCTCGGCATACGTTAGCAGTCATATAACTAGCAAATCTCGATACTGATATACACACCGCGTCATACAGTACTTGCGCGTTTTTACGTTTCTCACGATATTTGATTATGATGGGGACCATCATTTGGAAACCAGGGAGATATGTAACCCAGCTTTATATATGTGATGTTACTGTAATGTATATGCCAATGTTATTTTATTTATCTGTTGTTACTACATGCCTTGTACAATCTTATGTATTGTCACATGCCTATATTCCCACACACTCACATACATATAAGTATGTCCATTGCTTTACCTGTTTATTCGTCTCTCGTTGCCACACTAGACCTTCCTATGTTGTATTGTCTATCCCCTTCCACAAGAGCTATGCATTGTTGTAATACTACCTTTCATCACCAATGATTGTCATATGTTAAGCACGTGATCTATGCCCATCTTTAGACCACTGTAAGAGATGACAGGCAGACTCCCTGCGGGGAGCCGAGGAGCAACACCTCGTTTCTCGGCGCAGCCGTACTCCATCATTACTATACAAATAAAGGAGTCAAGACATCTTGGTCGTCTACCTTACATCCTAAGCTCGCCACCTACCATACTCTTGTAGGGCCCATTGTTCCGGCTCTTACACAGGCCTCTCTCATTCACTGTTGAGAGGTTATTTGGCAGTTCCACCATTCCGTGGAAAGGAACTGGGG
>NC_051387.1:37737506-37750006 GCF_015228065.2 Penaeus monodon
GCCTCACCATTGTAGTTGTTGTCATTTCGATAACCAAACAATTCAGAAATCGCGTTTGAAAAATAATCTGCTACAAGACAGCGATAATAATAATGCGTGTTTTGTTATCCTTATTCGAAGAACGAAATCAACGACTTACGTAGTTTCCAAATAGATTTTAAATTATTGGTTATTTATATTGTATTGTGTGTGTGTGTGTGTGTGTGTATGTGTGTGTTGTGTGTGTGTGTGTGTGTGTGTGTGTGTATGTGTGTGTGTATGTGTGTGTGTGTGTGTGTGTGTGTGTGTGTGTGTGTGTGTGTGTGTGTGTGTGTGTGTGTGTGTGTGTGTGTGTGTGTGTGTGTGTGTGTGTGTGTGTGTGTGTGTGTGTGTGTATAGTGGAATGTACCATTCACCAAGAGGGGGCGTGGCACACCAGTTGTCACCCCGCATACGCACCTGTATCACCTGCACGTGTTTCCCGTAGTTCACACCCATCCCGCTTTCTTATATTTTTCGCTTTCATTTCAGTTAATTGTATTTTTTAGTTTTATTGTTTTTACTTCTAGTTCATGTATTTAATTTGTTACTTAATTTGTTTTGTATTATGAAAGGTCATGTTTTACTCATATATATATATATATATTATATATAATATATATATATATATATATATATATATATATATAATATAATAATATATTATATATATATATATATTATATATATATATATATATATAATTTTTTTTTACGATTTCTCAGTTCGTGACGTGACACTGCACTTTTGAATAATCACCGCTTTGAATAATTTCTTTAATTCATGTTTTAACCTTCTACTAATGACTGACTTTATCATTTTATTTTCTTAATGAATATTTTACAAATTCACGGATCTCAATTTTACTGCTTTGTGATTTTAATCGGTTTTTAACTATTCATAATCTCTTTTAGTCTGTGTTTTTTTTTTTTTTTCAATAATGATTTCGATATTTTTATGTGGAATGAATCATTTCAAGAACATGTATTTTATTTCATTTTGTTTTGTTATTTATGAGAAAAATGGTTCACTCTGTGACGTCCTTTTCCTGGAGTTCCCGGGAAAGGAGCAAATAAACAGCGTCAACTGGAACTTTGTCTCACATACCCTCTCTCTGCAAACTACACCAAAGGTTGTGCTGGCTCTTTGTTAACTGCCTAGGTTTGGAAAGTGCTCGACGTGTTATTGAAGCATAAATGAAGGCAGTTGAAATAATTCTTTACATAGATGAATTTGAAATAACATTAAACGTAAAACCTGTGATATTCATCTTAAATACTAGTTCTTTTTTCCCTTTCGTTTTATCATTCTTAGTCTTTTAAGTATCTTTTAAGATCTTTTTTACTGATTTTTTTTTTGATCTTATAAATATATTTTTTACTTGTCTTTATAATGATCATTTTATTGATCTATGTTCTTTTTACTCTATTTTTACCATACTTTTACTGATCTTTTTACTCTACTTTTACCATACTGTTACAATACGATTATTGATCTATTTACTGATCTTTTGCCGAGTTATCGGTATTTTATCTTTAATTTTTATTGCTCGTTACTTTATCCTTATTCCCGACTGTTTTACCTTGCTGCTACCTTTTCTTCTACCACACGCTTCAACGCCAACCTCTCGTGCTACCAAAACTACTACTATTGCTCACGCTGCAACTATTGCTATTGCTCGTGCTAATACTACTGATATTGCTCGTGCTAACACTACTGCTATTGCTACTGCTATCACTACTGCTATGGCTACTACTACCATTGCTGCTATTGCTACTATTACCGCTACTACTATTGCTATTATCACTGCAGTGGAAGGACACTAGAGAAGGATAAAAGCAGCGTTGTTAGATCTTTTCAGAGGAGTTATTATCTCATTTCAAGAGATGTGACCAGGACCCTTAACTTCATTTCTCACCTGGTCCCTAAGCCTCTTTCGCCTCACGGGAAAGTTGATTTCGGACTCCTTACGGACTGGTACCTGGCCTTAAGCTCGGAGTATACCTTACAATATATATATAGAGAGAGGGTGGGGAGACTTGGAGGGAGAAAGAGAGAGAGGGAGAGAGAGAGGGAAAGGGAGAGAGGGAGGGAGGGAGAGAGACTTTCTCCCTCCCTCCCTCCCTCCCTCCCTTACTCACTCACTCTCTCCCTCTATCTATCTCTCCCTCACTCTCTCTCTCTCTTCCTCTCTCTCTGAGTCTAGCCGCCGTGGTGAACGGACGTGTTTTTGCCTTCTCTCCGCAGCCGCCTAACAGCTCAGCAAACCATGGCATCTCATGGTCCTGCAGAGTCAGAGGGAAATCTGACTACCCTCTCCGGGTCACAGGGAGCCAGCCAGGGAACTTCCCCGGTGCTTCCTCGGGCAGCTAGCTCGAGCTCTTATCCTCAGAGTGAAAGGGGACCCTAGGCCCTGGGTTTCGTGTCCCCTTCCCAGGGTAATGCGACCTCCGGCATAGGATATGGGCCCCTTCCCAGGGTAATGCGACCTCCGGCCCAGGATACGGGCCCCTTGGCAGCGCGGGTCAAAGCTGCCCCCCCTCCCCCCCGCCCAGGGCAAAGGGCGATTCAGCAACCCGGAGAATCACAGCAGCCCGATTAGAAATAACAACGAAATCAGTAAATACAGTGATAACAGTGAGGACAACGCAGAAACAAATCAGATAAATGGAAACAGTGAATACAGTGCAAACAAAAAAGCCATCTATAAGGTAGACAGCATAACCCTAGTGCTGAACACAATCCTATGCTTTATTGCTACAAAAAAATCCTGGGCTCGGATGGTTTAATGTGATCAGATCAGGAAATTGTACAACCCGGATGAGATCGACAACGCCTACAACATCATTCTACATATGTCAGACTCTAGAAGGACAAGAAATATAACTAAAGTCATTAAAAGGATGCCAGACTCCATATTGCATACCATGATCAATCAGTAGTTAAAAAAGGACAACATGGTGTTTGCTGCAACAACGATAGACACTGATTGGTCTCCGCCACTTAAGAAAATAGGCATTTCTGCAACTTTTGTAAAAATCTTTCAAAAATCAAAACACCAAGACACGCAAACACAACATGAACCCTCCTTCTTCAATCAAGATCTTATTGAAAATAACAACAATATGCAATAAACAGTTTAATTAGCCAAGGTGTGTTACATTCTCAGCAGCAGGAATTCGGAAAAGAAGCATAAGTCACAACATTTTCTACCACATCCCATCACGCAACATCCGATCTCCTAACCCCTGCCCACGGTTAATCTGCCTACCAATCCTTCCTTTTCGCATCCCCTCCCCCTGTCAGAATGTCCTCTACCACTACGCCACAAAATGAGCACACACAAAATCACATTCCTACACCTTTCACGGCAGTACCCACGAACACCGCCTCTCCCAGCTCCCCTCCACCACCATCACCTTCCCTCGACATTCCAACTCCTCTACCCACTCCCACTCTACCCACTCCGACCCAGCACACTCACATCCTTACTTACGCGCCAGCCACCCCTCGTCCGGGGCCACCCAAGCGTTTGCCCAATGACAACGCTGAGACGTCCGCAACCGGCATGAGGAACGAACCTTCTACACAATTAACACGGTACGGTACGGTAGAAAAAGCAAAAGGAAAAACAAGCAAAAACGTCTTCCACCAAACCGCCAATGGGAAGATACGACACACCACCACGTGCCTGGAGTACCTGCCCCCCCCCCCCCCACTACCCCTCCTACTTCACAAGCGCCACAGCTCGTCATCAACAACTACGCGAATCGAACAGAAACACAGAAACAAATAAACGAGCAGTCGCAGCCCCACCAAGATAAGGAAGGTTTCGTTCTCGTCAACTCTAGAAAACATAGAAGAAAAACAAGGGAGGAACGCCACTCGCCAAAACCCTTGCAAAGCGGCGACCGTCCTCAGGTAGTGTACTTATATATCACGAGTTGCCATCCAGACACACACGAGGATGTTAAACCATACTTCCAATGTGAAAGCTTTCAAAACAAAAAAAATACCCAATTATTACTAAGGCTTCACAGTCACTATTAGGGGCAAAGATATAAACCCAGACCTTTTATTAGAGTCCGACGTCTTTCCCACCAATGTAAAAGTGTCCCTAAATAGAAACAAGTACAAAGGCGAGCAGGATGTTTGACGCTGCAAATCCGCCAGGCAAACCACAAAACACCATCAGAATAGAACACATCAGTGCACAGTCCCTCCACGGACACTTCGACGAATATAAGCTGATAATTAAGGAGAGAAATATTGATATTCTGTGTATTAGTGAAACTTGGCTTTACCAAGAGATACCAAGCAGTTTCATCAGCATCCCAAACTTTCATGTTTACAGATGCAGGACGTGGAGGTGGAGTCGGCATATATGTAAACGATACCCTTAAATTAAATAAGATCTCTACAACTATAAACCATAAAGCAGTAGAGGGCATCTGGGTAACCGTACAAAGTAATATGTATCCTTCCTTCCTCGTCGGCACAATCTACAGACACCCTCATGCTACAAAGAATCTTTTGATTATCTTGAAAATACTTCACACAGACGCTGTCCCATGCCACATTGCAGATCACGAGCTTTTTACCATGACCATAAATGTAGAAAAACCCAAAGCGAAAACCAGTCACTAAAACCTCTCGTGACAATCCTCAGTTGCTCTGCCAACATATTGCCAACGAATCCTCACTCTTAGAGATCTTAACATAAGATGACCTTGACAGACAAGTAAATATTTTAACAAATGTGATAAAGAACGGTATCGATGTGAAAACACTCCTTTGTGCGAAAATTATTCAAGTTCAGTGAATGAAGAAGCGATTCTGCCGAAACATGGGAAATAGTAAATGCACTAGTGCCTAAGAAAAAACAAAATACAGACATTTCCCTAAATTCCATTGTACCATAACATCTGTTTTCAAATTCGGTGACAGAGATGAAATTAATAATTATCGATCCATCACTATCATCATCATCATCATCATCATCATCAACGGGATAACGCCGACGGGGGCGCATGGCCGCATCCACTGACTGTGACTAATAGCTCTGCCCATTATCCAGTCCATACAGGTGTTGAAAAGTGTTGGTGCAAGGAAACAGCCTTGCCTCACCCCTGAATTAACAGGGAAGAAGTTCGACAGACCCCCCACCACACTTTACAGCACCTTCAGTACCAGTATAAAGGCTTGCTATTAGGCCAATAATCGTTGTCGGAATTCCCCTGAGTCTCAGGATATCCCATAGCGATTCCCGATGCACCGAGTTAAATGCCTTCTTGAAGTCGATGTAGGTTGCAAGCAACCCACGACCAAACTCACGACGGCGTTCCACAATTACCCGAAGCGCAAGTATACGGTCTATCGTGGACTTGCCAGGAGTAAATCCAGACTGCTCCTTATGTCTGTCTCTTATGCCTCAGTAGGTGGTTGTGGATCCGTTTCACAAGAATGTGGGCGAGAACCTTGCCTGGTATGCTGAGCAGAGTAATGCCACGGTAGTTGCTACAATCCCAACGATCCCCTTTCCCCTTCCAGAGAGGGATGACCACGCCCCTCAGCAGGTCAGAGGAAATGGTATCAGACTGCCAGATGGTAGTCAGGACTGTATGCAGGCCCCGAGCCATAGGTACACCCCCAGCCTTTAGCAGTTCAGCAGGGATATCATATATGCCTGCAGCTTTCCCACTCTTCAGCTTGGAAATCGCCATCCTAACCTCTGTTAGGGTAGGTGGATCCGGCACAGGCACTGAGACATCGCTTGCATCCAAGCTAATTGTTGAAGGGTCTACCTGGTACAACTGTTCAAAATACTCGTTCACGAACCCCAACATGATCTGAGATGATCCGTCCATCCGCTGATCGGACTGCAGTCATATGTGAGGTCAGTTTTCTCAGGGCTTTGTAGGCGGGGCGAAGGTCATTTACCAAGAAATGGCCTTCAACCTTCTCAGCAAGATTCCTGATGAACTGTTCCTTGTCCCTTCTGGAACGACAGTAATATCTTACTACCAGTAATATCTTAATTTCTCGAGAAAATAGTTGGAAAACAATTAACATCATTTCTAGAAGCGAATAAACTTATATATAACACACAACACGGTTTTAGGAGTAAATTATCAACCGGAACAGCATTATTAAAAGTCACAAATGAAATTTATGAAAATATAGACAACAAACAGATCAAATTGCTCACTGTGTGATTTATCGAAGGACTCTGACAGTGTCATCCATGATTTACTTGTAAACAAACTAACAGATCACGAAATTGATCATTTTGGTTCAAAAGTTACCTGTCCGTGAGAGCACGATCAGTCAAAATCCATAGAAAAGTATCAAAGCAAGCAGTTTCGTTCGGTGTGCCACAAGGCTCCATTTTAAGCCCAATCTTATTCATTATATTCATTGATTATATGTCATCAATTATATACAGTTATAGACTTCCAAGGTTGCTACCTCAAACCCACCACAACAGTACATGACATTTGAGACACAAATTGATCACATCTACAGAAAAAGTAATCGGCATCAAAAATAAAATACCCACAGAAACAAGAATTGCGGTTTTGCAAACACTAGCACTTATTATTACTGTCTAGACATCTGGGGCTCCACAAACAAAACACAAATACAAAGGAGACGAAAACTACTGAACTTCGCGGCTAGAGTAGCATTGGGAAATGTAAATAAATATGACCACATCGCACCACATATAAACAAACCAAAATGGCTAAAAGTACAACAGAAATAGAACTATGACACATGTATTCTAATCCAAAAACAACAGGTAACATAATAGGTGTCCATACAATGCAAAACTATCTATCAAAAGATCGAATACAGGGCAAGAAATATGCAAATCCGAGGACTGGTGATCTGGAACCAAATACCAGAAAACATTAGAAATATCTCCAACCACGAGACAAAACAAAAGTGAAAGAATATCTACTGAAATATCAGTGACATCAGGAGTACCAAGCAGGACATGATATTAATATTCTGTCTAATCTTGTTAAACAAGCATTATATAATATCTTTGTATATAACATATTACATAATCTAAACATCATATATGTAAATAGAATACCCGTTGTAATTAATGGAATAAACTGTTTGAATTTGAATTCTCTCTCTCTCTCTCTCTCTCTCTCTCTCTCTCTCTCTCTCTCTCTCTCTCTCTCTCTCTCTCTCTCTCTCTCTCTCTCTCTCTCTCATTCCATATTTACTCTTCCCCGCTCCCTTTCATTCTCTCTTCATCCCAAGGCCAAAGTGAAATGTGCAGCTTGCACTGGCGTGGGATCGACACCCTTGATTTTATGCTGTGTTCTCGAGGGTTGTCGATGTGTTGTCGATACTGGATCAAAAGTGTCGCGCACGGATAACGACACCCAAAATATTACACGTCTTGTGTTTGCGATTTTTTTTTCTTTTTATCTTTCTCCATGAATAAGACGTACATGTCGAAGGGAGAGTACCATAGAATATTTCTACTTTTACTCTTTTTGTTTTGATCACTTAATGTTTTTTGTTTGTTCTATTAACACGTAGTTCAAAGAGAATGTTACGCGTATGAACACACGCGCACACACACACACACACACACACACACACACACACACACACACACACACACACACACACACACACACACACACACACACACACACACACACACACACACACACACACACACACACACACACACACACACACACACATACAACGTAACGCACAAAGCAACACAACATAACGAAAAACGCACTTGCTTACAAATATATATACACAAAGCGTTACACCTGGAGAAAACAGCCTCCATTTCCCTTGATTCGAGTTCTTGAAGTTACTTTTCAAAATATATGAGGTTTACTTAGAGACATACAACCAACTATTCGTTTCGAAACGAAGTACCTTATAATTCAGTCAATACCCTAAATTCACTCTCTTGAAGGGACGCTGGCAAGTCCAACTCTTCCACTACGTCATATGGAAGACCAAGTTCACATCTATCTTCCTTTCCAGCGTTATCTCAACTTCCACGAAAGCTTCCTTTAGCGTTTCATAGATAGATCCCTTTCTCTGGAAAACAGGCTGTGACTACGAAGCCGAAAATCAAATTTCTAGGCATTGGCATGTTTCTTCTCCGCCGAGATTTCATCTTTCTGGTTACGCTACAGAGCCAACGTCCTGCTCAAATAGCTCACACGTATTATCATACTTTTAAAAGAGAAGTGCGCCATCGCTTTGACGGTGATGTTTTTTGTTGTTTTTACTTGTAAAAGAGCCTGGCTATAGTTATAAATGTGTAATGCCATGTGTCGGAACAGATTTCATCTGAAACGAGGAGGGAGGACTGGAAAGAGAAAGAAACAGAGAGAGAATGAGAGAGGGGGGGGAGAAGAGGTGGAATGGTAGAGAAGAAACTAAATAATTGGATAATGCGTGATGAAAGTGTGTGTGTGTGTGTGTGTGTGTGTGTGTGTGTGTGTGTGTGTGTGTGTGTGTGTGTGTGTGTGTGTGTGTGTGTGTGTGTGTGTGTGTTTGTTTGTGTGTGCGTTTGTTGATTCGGGTTCTTGGAGTTGCTTTTCAAAATATATGAGGCTCACTTCAAGACATACACCAACCATTCTGTACATTGAAACCTTTTCGAAACGCAGTACCTTAAAACTCAGTCAATACCCTTTATTCACTCTCTTGAAGGGACGCTGAAGGAACTGTGTGTTTGTATATGTGTGTGTGTATGTGTGTGTGTGTGTGTGTGCGTGAGAGAGAGAGAGAGAGAGAGAGAGAGAGAGAGAAAGAGAGAGAGAGAGAGAGACAGACAGACAGACAGACAGACAGACAGACAGACAGACAGACAGACTTACTGACATAGACAGAGATAAAGACAGACAGACTGAGAAGAATTATAAACAGAGAGAAAGGGAGAAACAGAGAGAGAATACCAAAATGTCATCTGCGATTATATAAGATGATAACGATGAACACAGAATCCTGAAAGAGGTTTTGAAAGGAGACGACGTGACCTCAAACAAGAGAGGAAAAGGGAAGGAAAATTCTCTTACATAAAGTTTTCTCCCTTTTCACACGGGTCTGCCTTGGTCTTTGTCTCATTCAGGGCAGCATCCAGCATCTCTCTCTCTCTCATCCTAGATTTGTTTATCATCCAAATATTTGAACATCATTTACTTTTGTGTTTGTGCTTATGTTAGGATGTTAGAGCGGAAGAGAGAATGCGTTACTGTGCCCTAGTGTGCCAGACAGAGCGAAAGAGAAAAAGACAGAATGAACGAGAGAGAGAGGGGGGGTTGCAGTCCCTGAATGTGCATTCTTATTGCTTTTGTAACTGCTAATAATAACGATAATAAGGATGATCATAATAATGATAATTATTAATATTATTTTCATTATTAATTCGATTATCATTAGTGTTGCTCTTGTTTTGTTGTTGTTATCATCATCATTGTCATTATTATTATTTTTCTTGTTATTATTATTGTTATTATCATTATTATTATTATTTATTATTATTATTAATATTGTTGTTGTTTTTGTATCATTATAATTACTAATTTTATTATTATTATTATTATTATTATTATTATTATTATTATTATTATATTATTATCATTATTATAATTATTATTTAATATTATTATATTTTATTATTTATTATTATTATTATTATTATTATTATGTTATTATTATTATTATCATATATATTAATATTATTATTATTATTATTATTTTACTTATTATTATTATTATATTATTATTATTATCATTTATTATTATTATATTTTTTATTATTATTATTATTATTATTATTATTATTATTATTTATTATTATTATATATTATTATTTATTATTTTTATTTATATATTATCATTATTGTTCTTATTATTATTATCATTATTATTGTTGTTGTTGTTGTTGTTATTTTTGTTGTTCTTGTTGCTGTTTTTCTTGTTATTATTGTTATTATTACTATTATTATTATGACTATAATCCTTATTAAGATTATGATCATTTTTGTTATGATTTAAATTATTATCAATGTTAATACTATATGATAATGATTATTATCGTAATTATTAATATCATAATTACAATAATTGCATTACTATCATCATTATCATTATCAATACTGTTATTAAAATCCTTGTTGCTGCTGTCTTTGTTATTTTCGTCATTATTATTATCATTAACATTATCTTTATCATTATCATTTGAAACATTATTATTACTACTATCATTATCAGTTGTTTTTCTTTCGTTTACCGTTGTGTATCATTCGTTAATTCGATAATTAAGTGTTCTCTTAACATATTACATTATTCTAAAAAAAAAAAAAAAAAAAAAATGTATGTATGCGTGACCAATTCGACCTACCGTGTTGAGATACAATGGAGTAAAAATCATATATTCCTTTCTGTTGACGTTCACGCTCACAGAACCTTGCCTCCTTGATAAGAGGCCAAAATTGATCAACTTTTTTTTCTCTATTTCCGCCATATATCCGCAGTCCGTCCAAGACCTGACCTGCCCTGGTCTCCTCCGCGCGCTCCTTTATCTACCCTCAGCTGGTCCAGGTCACACGGTGTTTCCCCTCGAATTCTTAACTAACTTTTTTTCCTCTTCTGCTTCTTTAGACCTTAATTGTTTCCTTGGAATACTTTCTAACATTTCTGATAACCGTGTTTCTATTTGTCTGCACACACACATGCATATATATATATATATATATATATATATTATATATATATATATATATATATATATATATATATATATATATATATATATAATATATATATATATATATATATACATATATATATATATATATATATATATATAATATATATATATATATATACACATATATATATATATAATATATATATATATATATATATATATATACAAACACACACACACACACACACATATATGTATGTATATATGCGGCAGGATGAGCGGTTACTGAAGCAGGTGGGAGACGAGGTGGCTGCCCTCTCGGTGAGAAGACCTGGCAGCAGTACGATCAGTATGGGTGGGTACACCGACTACTAGTCGGGTGGGGCAGTGGTCATTATCTCCAGGAGGTAGCCATAGCCATCTCCAGCCGACTTCAACTCTCGGTAGTAGAGGTAACACCAGTTGAGGAGCGTTTTATGGCACTGAGACTGACGCAAGCTTTTGGCTTGTTGAGTATGCTCCTACAGATGTATGCAAACTTGATGTGAAAGAGGCATTCTATACCATACTCACATCTGTGGCAGACAGTCGTTCCTGGCAAGACATTTGCATTGTTCTGGGAGACTTCAATACAATATCCGGTTGTTGGTCCCCATGGCTCGGGAGCTGATCCCAGCAGCGAGGACAGTCCTTCTCCAGGACTTTGCTAGGTCTCAGAGAATGAGGATTTATGAATCCTGGTATCAGCACTCCAACCCATATCGTTGGACAAGGTACAGTGATACGGGTACAGTGGCCAAGTAGATCGACCACATTCTTGTCAGTACCTCCTGGAGGATCCTTCAGAATTCCAGAGTTTACCGGAGTACCGAGTTCTGTGGCATTGACAATAGGCTGGTTGTAACCACCCTACAGGTCCACTTCAAGACTCGTCCCTCCAGTGGCCATTCTAGGGTGTTTCACGTGGACAGATTGTGTGTGTGTGGGGCGGAGGGGGGGTAGAGGGGTTTGTGTCTGGCAATCTCTAATCAGTTCACAGAACTCAAAAACCTGAAGGACCCAGTAGCTCTGTGGGAGCCACAGTACCTGTACCGGACCCACCCATCAGTGAGGAACCTCCTACCCTAATTGAGGTTAGGATGTCGATTTCTAAGCTGAGTGACAGTCTGGTTCCATTCCCACTGAGCTGTTGAAGGGCATGGTCATCCCTCTCTGGAAGGAAAAGGGGATCGATGGGATTGTAGCAATTACAATGGCATCACACTGCTAAGTAACAGGCAAGGTTTTTGTCCACATTCTTGTGAAATGGATCTGCGAACACCTAAGAAGGCACCAGAGACCTGAGCAGTCTGGATTCACTCCTGGCAAGTCCACAATACACCGTATCCTAGTACTTCGAGTCATTGTGGAACGCCGTCGTGAGTTCGGTCGTAGGCTGCTCGCATCGCTATGGTAGGCATATTTATTTGCACAGAAAGTGTTGTAATGTGTGATGGGGGCCTGGGTAATGGGCAGAGCTATTATCCAAAGTCAGTGTGGAGCAGCACTGAGCAAAAACAAGGTCACAGACATTGACTTTGCCGACGATATTGCTATCCTATCTGAATCTCTGGAGTCACTTGTGGCGGCTTTTAATGCATTTAGCAATGAGGCGAAACCCTTGGACCTAGAAGTCTCCTCGACCAAGACCAAGATTCAAGACTTTAAGAGTCTGTTAGGGGAACCCGTTCATTCGATACTTGCTTACAGCGAGGGCGCTGAAGTCACAGAG
>NC_051387.1:37772506-37775006 GCF_015228065.2 Penaeus monodon
AGAAATCATAAATTTCTTGGATGATGCCGAAAAAATTAACCACTTCAAGACAGCAATCTACTACAGCTCGGCGTATCAGATTGAGCAAATGACCGGCACATGGAACAAAAATTGCATATTCACTAAATAATCAACAACCAAATTAGCCATAAAAAGACTAGTGTGCTCTTCCAATTTTAAGAATGTTATAAATCTTTCAACTGGAACTCCTTTTTGAGGTGACATATCTCAAAATTATGGTCAATTGGTCCACATGAGAAAGATCTGGGGTAGAATCTACACTAAGGTTGAAATACCCTGCTTACTTTATTTCATCCAAAATAGATTGCAACACGTGTTTTCCCATCAGCAAGATTAACTCATCGCATATGGTTTTTGAGAGATATGAAGTTGAATCTGTGCCCTTGTTACCATAGTTTTCTATGTGATTGGATAAAAACAGGTCAAATTTGGCAATCAGTTCTAACAATCCCAAGTAGTTCCCATTGTTGGGGGATCCTATGATTTCATTGTCTCCCCTAAAAGCCAATCCACGTTCACTTAATGTTTTGATCACTTCTATACATCTGTGAAGTACTTGCTTCCAATACTCTTTCTCAGCTTGTATCTGTTCAGAGAGTTTTGAATCTAAATTTGTGGAGCGCTTTCTAGTCAAATGAGTGAGTAGTGAGTTTCTGTGCTCCATTGAGTTTTCATGAGATTGGATTAAGTTTGTGTTTTTCTAATCAGAAAAACCATGTGTTACCAAAGCTCCACTTGAAGAAGAAAATAACTTACAGACAAAACAAAAACATATCCTGTTGAAGGAGAATATACCAGCCATTCTCTATTGAATTTTTCTCCATTGGCTTTTATTCCTTGGAAGATGCCTTTAGAACAATATCTGTTTTGATTTTTGAAGATGCGCTTTGATTTGGCAAAATTGCCATTCCAGTGCTGACAATCAGAAGGACCTTTGTCAATCCAATAAGTCCTGCCTTCATCTGACAGAGAGTTCCATTTCGAAAGATCATTACTGCTTTGATTTTCAGTTTCTTTTTGCTTTTCATTTTAATCACTGGAAATATCCCTCTGTTCGACTTTTACATGAGGACTTATGGACGGAGATAAACCGTGATGAGAATGAATATCTTCACAATACATGTATTTCTGACGAAGACGCAATCGAAACCGGTCAAATACATAATACATCTCTTGTATTGTGAAGATATTCATTCTCATATATATATATATATATATATATATATATATATATATATATATATATATATATATATATATATATATAAATTATAAGGGTCACCAGCTCCATGACAGACGCAGAACTCCCGCTGCCGAGATGTCACTTCGTTCTCCTAGTGAAGTTATGCGTGGACTTCGGCTACTTCGAATTTGCCGGGGAAGAATACCAGCTGATTAGTGGTCTCGCCATGGGCTCCCCCCTGAGTGCCGTCATGGCTTGCCTGTTCATGGAGACGCTGAAGAGGGTTAACTACAGGAATATAATCGGCAGACATTCAACTTGTCTTCGTTACCTAGATGATGTCCTCGTCATTGTCCCCAGAAGGTTGTGCTTGCAACATACGCTGACGCGGCTCAACTCCGTTCACGAGGAAATCCAGTTCACCGTGGAAGAACTGGACACTCTGATCCTAAGGGGTGACGATGGCCTACGTTTCTCTGTATACAGAAAGCCTACAAATAAAGATGATTATATCCATTACTACTCCGCCCACAGCAATAAAACGAAATCTGGTGTTGTGATTGGCTTCTTCCTCAGAGCACTGAGCATCTGCAGCCCTGAATTTCTTGAGGATGAGGTTGCCTATATAATTAGTTCTTTCATGAAACACAAGTATCCCAGAGGCTTCCTGCTAAAGCTCAGAAAGAAGGCGGAGAGCATACTCGTAAGAGTATGTAACATTTCCCAGGCGATCAGCAGATACTTCGGCAAGACAGTGAGCATCGCCAGCACATCCGGGGAAAAAAATACATGACTTAATACGAGACAGAAAGCAGCCCGAAAGCAACCCTTGTAGTGTTGTATATCGCATACCCTGCAGCGGATGCGATACAGAAACGGCGTGGTTTCAGCACCAGGATCAGCGAACATCTAGCTGACATCTGTCACCACAGGACTTCAAATGCCATGATGGTACATGTAGATGAAGCTGGGCATCTACCGAACTGGAAGGAAGCAGTAATAATCAATGGAGGACTGAACAAAAAAATAAGATATATTATGGAAGCAGCATACATCGCGACAGAGAATAATGTCAACACGGCATCGGGCAGGTTCAAATTATCCAACGTCACGGCAACAATTATACAAGTAACGAATAGGAGGTCACAGTCAGGTGTTTCGTCAGCTCACGTCTGATATATATTTTCTTTGTAATTTCTCTGAGTATGTATTTCTGACGAAGACACAATCGAAACCGGTCAAATACATCTCTTGTATTGTGAAGATATTCATTCTCATCCATTATATATGTATATA
>NC_051387.1:37790006-37792506 GCF_015228065.2 Penaeus monodon
TGACACATGGGATAAACACTTTCTGTAAAACTACTTTCGTTTTATTTTCCCCGTGTCACCGAAAGGAATTTGGAAATCAAATTGTGTTATTTCTGTTTACTTTTGCAATATCGTGCGCCGATTCTACTGTGCTGCCTGTTTGTATTCCTCCCATGAATTTGTTTTATATGTATAAATGCAATACCAATATCTACTGTAGGTAACTACAATGAATTTGTTTTTATAATATTCGGAAATTATAAATGAAGAAGATTCTAATTTTAGATGATTAAACCATATCAACGCTAATTAATATATATCAGGACTTTGGATGTAATAACAATAATTATTATAATTAGCTCTAAAATAAAAGAACGAGTCAGCTATCAGCTTAGAAACTCTACGGTGATAATCTAACAAACCGTAAAACTGCAGTGTTATAGCTAATGGATTTTATCTGTGACCAAGTGTACTTGATAACGCAATAAGCTCTGTTTGAGAACATTTCACTTTGGAAACATAAATCAAATGGGAACCGGAGCAAGCAAATTTATAGAACATACCTGTCCGATAGCAACTGCACGGTGTTGTGATCCCCTGCGTTTGTCTTCTCAGAGAGAGAGAGAGAGAGAGTGAGTGAGTGAGTGAGTGAGCGAGCGAGTGAGTGAGTGAACGTAGAGAGAGAGAGAGAGAGAGAGAGAGAGAGAGAGAGAGAGAGAGAGAGAGAGAGAGAGAGAGAGAGAGAGAGAGAGAGAGAGAGAGAGAGAGAGAGAGAGAGAGAGAGGGAGAGAGAGTAAGTAAGTGATTGGCTGAGAGACAGAGACAGAGAGAAAGAAACAGAACAACAGAGAGATGCGCGTGTGTGTGGAAGGTTACAAATGAAAACTACAGTTCTATGACAATGGTAAATATTCTATGTGGCAGTGTGTCAGTCAGGACATCCATTCATTTTTACGCACTATGAAATATATCTACACACTCAGTTTGTATTTACAACTTATCCATAAAGTTTGGACTTGTTACTGTGTGTTGCCTCTGTCAGGCAAGTATTTCGCACCGAATGCTGGACAGGTATGTTTGCCATCACTGACAGAATTCTAAAATTCCGTTAGTTCGTGACGATGACATTCAATTCTATTTTATATTTGAGTTAATTACCAGGATTCAAACTGTATTTTCGAATATCGCAAAAAAGCTCCATTTCTTTTCCTTTATAATTCGTAAATAATTATTAACAAGGAACAGTATACAGAAGCCTTTCACCAAAATTCTTAAGCGTTACTGTAATGTGCTGTTCATTATGGCTCAGTTAACAGAATAACGTGTTAATCATTTCTTCTTCTTCAGTCTTTTAAAGGAGGAAGTTGTTTGCTGTGAAACCAAAATTAGATGTGATATTCCACTATTCCCAGTTCATACATAATCAATTTAAGGATATATAGTACAATTAAAATGTAAATCCTAGAAACAGCTATTGTTATGAAACTGTATAATATTCTTTTGGACATAAACTACAGTCGAAACTAATTACTGACAGAAATGCGTGTTACCTATTGTATAAATTATATTTTACGATAAGAGCAAATGTATAATCAGCATTTTTTATTATTTTGCTTTCATGTTCTTTTACATAAACGACCTCAGAAAATATTTACCATCGGGTTAATACAAACATTTCTCCTTGTGTATCATGTTTGCCCCATACCGTATATCATAATCATCCACGCATTTTTTTTTTCTCTCTCTCGTTCCCACTGTATCCTTTACATTGTGTCCTGCAGCTTCGTTCCTCAGCATGAAATTACCCATTCTCAAAGGGGATAAAATCATTTTTACCGTATCCATTTGCACGCACTTCATGAGACTTATTCTTCTCCGTGTTCTTCTTTCTTTCATCAGTTCTTGGTATCATGATTTACCTTCTTATTCAATATTTACTATATCTTAGCAATCTTGTCCTTTGTATCAGCAGTAACCTATTTTCCATAGCAGTCTAAGTTCATGGCGTTACGATTGTCGTCCTAACCGCTACCTGAGATAAGTGAATCAGATCTTTGCAATTTTCATCGCGACGACGTACCCAAAACTTATTTACGGCGCTCGCCAATATTACATCTTCCGCCTTTGCATTTAAATCACCTACAATAACATTCTGTCCCACCGGTAAAAAATCAAAAAGAGAATTTTACAACATGCTAAGAATTATTGACAACCTTCTTTCCATCTTAACTTTCTCGTTTTCGTCTTTTTCTTGAGAAAAGGAAAAGAGATAGAGAAAGACAACTAGAGATGGAGAGAGAGAGAGGGAGAGAGAGAGAGAGAGAGAGAGAGAGAGAGAGAGAGAGAGAGAGAGAGAGAGAGAGTATAAATGAAGTGAGAGGGAAACACACACACACACACACACGCACACACACACACACACACACACACACACACACACACACAACACACACACACACACACACACTGTGAATGAAAGAGAGAGAAAGAGCAGAAAGTCAGAAAAAAAAGGATATAAAAA
>NC_051387.1:37797506-37802506 GCF_015228065.2 Penaeus monodon
ATACCCGAAGTAGGAGGAGAAAAGGTAAGGACAAAGCGCGGTGAGAGAACAAAACTGTAAATCAAGAACGCTTTAGAATACTGTAGAAAAATACTTTTAGAATAAGAGAAAAATGTTCTTATAATAGAAAAATTTAATAATAATAATAATAATAATGACAATAATGGCGACGATGGTGAAGTATAAAACATTTCAAACACGGCAGAACTTCACGTCGGAGTTCTGATAGAGCTCGGAAGAGGTGATCATCATATCATATATCAAGAAAAAGAGATTAATACTTTTACAGTAAAGTTTTAATGCAGGATGCAAGAGTTTGAGAAACACAGGACGACGGCACACGCACACACACGCAAAAAAATAAAAAATAAAAAATAAAAACGAAAAGCACTCCGTAATTTTGAAAATTATATTGGCAGAAGCGGAGAAGACGAAATTTTGATATCTATAAACAGATACAGTTGGGGGAGAGAGATTTTGTGTGTGTGTGTGTGTGTGTGTGTGTGTGTGTGTGTGTGTGTGTGTGTGTGTGTGTGTGTGTGTGTGTGTGTGTGTGTGTGTGTGTGTGTGTGTGTTCTCTCATAGATTATGAAGATAAAGCTAAATTATAGGTCAATATAATTTTTTCATAAAAACAGAGAACGCAAATCTTATATTCACTTGCACCATCTCTCAGTGCCTGTTGTTGTAGGTTCCTTTTCCTTTCTGTCTCCATTACGTACCGAATATATAGTGCTAGCGTTGTTATATGTGTCTCTCCTCCTATTCTCGCTCTTCTGCTTCTATCTCTCTCTCCCCCCCCATCTTTCTCTCTCTCTCTCTCTCTCTCTCTCTCTCTCTCTCTCTCTCTCTCTCTCTCTCTGTTTTCTATCTCTTTCTCAATCCGTGTTATTACTTCAGCAGGTATAATCGGTCTTCTCTTTGGTTCCCTCTTCCGTTTTCAATTGGGAATTTGGGTTATGTCTTTGTTTTTAATCTGGTTTCTATTGTCACTATTGCTATGACTATTAATTTAACCTGATTATTACTATTCTTACAAATGTTGACATTATTTTACTTAGCATTATAATAATTATTTCCAATGTTATTATTTTTATTATTTTAGTTATCATCATCATCATTATAATCATTATAATCATCACTTTCAATATCATTACCGTTATTGTTATCATTACTATTTTCTTTATTATTATTATTGTTAGTTATAGTTCTAAGCATTGTTTCAATAGTCTGATTATTATTTTGTTATTATTATTATTTATTATAATCATTATTATTATTGTTTATTATTATTATCTTTATTATTATTGTTGTTGTTGTTATTATCATTATTACTACTGCTGCTACTACTACTACTACTATTGTTGTTGTTGCTGTTGTTATATATAATTTATTATTGTCATCATCATTATTATTATTATTATTATTACCATTATCATCATTCGTTGGTATAAATTGTACTACTAGTAATAGCGGCAGTAGTAATAGTAGTAATATTGTTATTATCATTTTCGTTATCATTACTATTACTGATAGTTCTGTTTCTTATCATCACTATTATTACTTTTGGTATTACCACTATTATCACTATCGCTTTCTCTATCACTATTAACCGTTTCCGTTTTATATGTGGGTAATGGCTTGGTTTTCTTTTCTATTTTTCCCGTTCGTTTAATTTGCTCTTTCGTCAAAGGGAGTCGGGGAAAATGATATTTAAAACTTATTTACTTTGCTGATCACTTGACGAATGTACGAAATTATTTGAGAAAATAATATAAAACGTAGTCTTTTGATAGTTTATTTCTCAGAATTTATTCTTACATAAGAATTGGATTTGTTTCCATTATATTTCAAAGAAAAGAAACGTATAGAGAGGAAGTTATGAAAACTCAGTATTTAGCCTCAGTGTGGATTTTTTTTTTCTGTTTGGGTTTTGTGATTCAGCTGCACATGTTGTGTAATGCTATCCTAGAATGTAAATAAATATTCTAAATTGTACATCAGTTTCATTTTAAACTGCATTTTCCCTTTGACGGTTATGATTGTTAAAAAGTCACGGGACATCAAAGGATTGTTGTTGGGTTTAATCATAACTTTTGTATTAGATTGTAGTTTTTGATAAAATCTTGACTTTTTTGGCGGGGAGCTGTTATCAAAATGCTGAGCACGGGCTGTAAACAAAGGCATTTTTACATATGTATTTTCATTCCAACATAACTCGTGATAACGTTAAAGTAAATGCTTTTTAAGTAAATGAAATTCAAAAGACATCTTATTTCCACGGACACGACGTATATCTTGCTCTCCTCCCCCAGGTCCAGGCCAACATCCCGCAAGAAGCGGTCCTCAGAACATCATGGTGACACGGAGACAGATGCGAAGACGGCTTAAGAGGCGTCGGCCGCAGGTCTGGGTTTGGAATTGGCTCAAAGAACAGCAAAGACTTGACCACAGCATACTATGGGCTGGTCCAGAAGGGGAGGACGGACAATCCGATCTACTTCAAGAATTACATTAGGATGCCCACGGAGCTGTTTGATGAGATCCTCGAAAGGGTGAGACCAGCTATCAGTGTACAAGGCACCAGTCCCCGTGCATCTATCGATCCTGGCTTGAAGTTGGCACTGACTTTGAGGCACCTAACCACTGGGGACCACTATCCGACAACTATTGACAACCACCTACCGTGCCATCCCCAAGGTGTGTGAGGCCACCGTGAAAGCCTACAAGAATGAAGTGTTCAAGTTCCTCACCTCGCCTGATGAGTGGAAAGAGCTGGCCACGCAATTAGAGAGGCACGTCAAGATCAAGCAACCTATAATTTTGGGCAGCGAGCACTGGTGCGTGTACAGACATTGCTACTCTAATTTCCATGGCCCTCATCGACGCAGTTTACCAGCGTTCATATTGGTGGATACTGGTTGTGCTGGACGCGTGTCAGAGGATCAGATATTCAGTGAGTTATAGTTGAAGAAGTACAATGAGAACAGTACCGTGGGTCCTCCCAAAAGCTGAACGACTCCCTATAGAACCAGAGGCAGATGAAGATGGTATAGATGAGGTTAGACGTATCTCCTCCTTTATTCTTGGTGACGGCGTTTTCGTCTTGAGGACCAACATGATGAAGCCGTGGGCCTAGAGAACCATGACCAACGAGGGTCTCATCTACAACTATCGCATCTCCAGAGGCAGACGGGTAGTGAAAATGCATTTCGGATTATGGTTGAAAGGTATAAGTGTTTGTTAACCACCTTGTACCTGTCTCCAGATGAGTTGAGAAGTATTGTCGAGTGCTGTATCGTTCTCCATAACCTTGCTGCGGACCAGGAACCCCAGTTTCCAGATCGCAGAGAACCACAATGTCATCCCTGGAACCTGGAGGGAAGAAATTGGCCTGGATGATGCTGACCCCCTCCAGACCCGGCCAGGAACTGCGCCACGCAGGGCTGCCAAGGACCAGCGCCTGTACATCCAACGGTACATCGACGATCAGAAGAGAGGAGGGGTCCCCTGGCAAAAGCAGATGATCACCCTCAAAATGAATTAGTTACAAGTATAGTAAGTGTTAAAAATCAGGAACTTCACCTCGATTGCCTATTTAGCCACTGGGTGGGTAAACTAGCCCAAGTCAGTGCTGGTCCCAAGACTGGATAAAAAGAGAGAATGATTACCTAAAAGGTAACACCGGCACTCTCCGTGGAAAGGAACTGGGGACCCTACCACGTACTCACTCCAAGAGCATCACAACATGAAAACTACAATTAAGTATCATGCTGTGACCACGGCGGCTCAGACATGAACCTACCGTTAAAAGAAGAATAGTAAGTGTTGTGACAAGAGATTTTATTATCTACTCATATTTTTCTCCTGGAAGTTGTGACAAGATACTTCAATATTTATTTACTAGGTGTGAATGAGTGAAAGTAAACAAGTATGCATAATCTTTTTTTTTCTCTCATAATGTGATACCTTTTGGAATGTGATGTGATTTTTTTAGACAGTCTTTCGCAGTATTAACTGTGGTCAACTTTCGTTATGTCTGTGTAAGACAGTCTTCTCTAAGCGTGTTGTAAATAATACATTAAAATATTTACTTTTGTTGTGTTTAACCTATTATTTTTTGTGACTGTTGCAAATTGCATAACGTAGAATATTTTCTTGCGAATATAGTGAAATTAATTTGATTTATGAGTTTTATGCAAAACTTAAAAAGACATTTTCATTGAACATAAAAGGCATTCTCTCACCCACACTTTACCGTAAAAACTCTGCAATACTATACACCCAAATCACTGAGCACTCGTAAACAAATCTGGGCAAGTCAACATGCTACCGCATACCGACCGTAGCGACCGCCTTGCTACCGCGTAGCGAGTGGGTTATATAAGTATATATATACATATATATATACATACATACATACATATATATATATATATATATATATATATATATATATATACATATATATATATATATATATATATATATATATATATATTATATATTGTATATATATATATATATATATATATATATATATATATATATATATATATAATATATATATTCTTTTCTTTAACGGTAGGTTCATGTCTGAGCCGCCGTGGTCACAGCATGATACTTAATTGTAGTTTTCATGTTGTGATGCTCTTGGAGTGAGTACGTGGTAGGGTCCCCAGTTCCTTTCCACGGAGAGTGCCGGTGGTACCTTTTAGGTAATCATTCTCTCTATTTATCCGGGCTTGGGACCAGCACTTGACTTGGGGTGGCTTGGCCACCCAGTGGCTAGGTAGGCAATCAAGGTGAAGTTCCTTGCCCAAGGGAACAACGCGGCGGTCGGTGACTCGAACCCTCGAATTCAGATTGCCGTCGTGACAGTCTTGAGTCCGACGCTCTAACCATTCGGCCACCCCGGCCTTGACGATCATGGGCTTTCCATGATTTTTTCTTAGCAATTTAGAGCGGTGGTTTGCCATTGCCTTCCGCCCGGTGTTTTT
>NC_051387.1:37812506-37817506 GCF_015228065.2 Penaeus monodon
AACCAATCACGAACACTCCTGCATTATTTGTTAAGACGCTAACTTTTCTTATTGTTTCGAGGAGAGAGGAACTTTCTAGGTTTCTATTGAGAAGAGACCGCCTGTTGGGTTCAGTTCTCTAGAAAGGGGAAAACAAAACTCAGTTCTTTTTCTGGCTTTGATAAAAATTCTCCAACAAGAGCTTCAAATTCTTGAAGTTTCTCTGGATAGAGAAGTATCAGAAAAATTACATTTGAAGAAGCAATGCATGAATTACAAGAACCTTAAAAAACTTAAGGGGTATTTCATGTTCATTATAATGGATGCAGCCACTCGTCATAGAGCTAACTATATTGCCATCAATGCTAGATTTGTTGATGAAAACAAGAAATGATAGCTCAGATATTAGGAGTAAAGGACACGAAGGAACATCATGACAGCATTTATCTTAAAAAATGAGTGGAAGAAATTATGAGAGATTTTGAAATAAAGATATGCATCGTCATTGGCAATGCTTCAGATATGCTAGGCACAACAGAAAGGATTAATAAAGTTGAAGAAGAAAAAGTCACTGCTGAAGGGGAGATCTCTAATGCAGATTCTGGGACAGCAACAGCGGAAATAGAACAGAAAGATGAAAAATCGGATGATACTGTTGAGGAGGCATCTGTGCTCAGTCAAATAAAGCATATGCGTAAACAAAACATGTGTTGTGCGAGTGCTGTACAACATTGCTACTAGCAATAAGAGATGGATTAACCTACGATATGTGGCTACTCTGATAGATACGTCGCGGCAAGTAGCCACAACCGCCAGGACCCTTAAAATTGATACCATTTTCCAGAGACGTGCAGGAAAGGCTGCTATTTTCAACCAAGCAGCTCGCTGGGCAGCACATATGTGATGGTTAAACCTTTGCCTGAACTGAAACCCTTTCTAGAAGACATTAATAATCACAATGTTTTACTGACTAAAAGTCAGTAGGGGGGAGGCATCACAATTAGAAGCTCTGCTTGTCCACACTTATACAGTGCTCAAAAAGCTGCAAGCAGAGGGTTTAACTCTTGGTACATATTTATGGGAGAGGAAAAAATAAAGCTGGAGGATTAATTATTGAAGCGTTGCATCCGCAATGAAGAAAATTCTTGTTGCGCGAAGATCAAATAGCTTAAGTAAAAGAGACTCCCTGTGATGTTGCAATCCAGATAAAATGGTTACTGCCTGAAAAGTCAGAATCATTAGATGAAGATGTGAGTACTTCTCATCCTCTAATCCTGATGAAAAGCCACATTTTGAAAAACATGCAGATAACATTAAACGGTCGAAATCAACGCGTTGCCATGTAAATGTGCATACGCAGCCTCTTGATGTTAAACTAGTGAACTATAACAATATTTTATCGATGGATTAAAAGAATTAGAGAAATATGTTCTCTAATCTAAACTTACAATACAAGAAGTCATGCCTGCTTATCCAGAAACAGTAATATTTGAAGCTATTTTTGTAATATCTATGCCGTCCACTCAGGTCAAGCTTGGAAAGATTGTCCGCACAAAAAATAATTGTCAGATTTAAAGGCTTCAGTAACAGAGGGTCTAGCAGAAGCAAGTATGTTCTTATGGACAAGTTGTTAATAAACTTTAGGTTTTTACCCTAGGCCGTAGGGACATTTTTATTATTATTTTTTTTTTAACGGTAGGTTCATGTTTGAGCCACCGTGGTCATAGCATTATACTTAATTGTAGTTCTTGGAGTGAGCACGTGGTAGGGTCCCCAGTTCCTTTCCACGGAGAGCGCCGGTGTTACCTTTTAGGTAATCATTCTCTCTATTTTATCTGGGCTTGGGACCAGCACTGACTTGGGCTGGCTTGGCCACCCTGTGGCTAGGTAGGCAATCGAGGTGAAGTTCCTTGCCCAAGGGAACAACGCACCGGCCGGTGACTCAAACCCTCGAACTCAGATTGCCGTCGTGCCAGTGTTGAGTCTGATGCTCTAACCACTCGGCCACCGCTGCCTACAATCAAGTGCCCTGCCCTTCAAGGACGTTGGCGATCATGGATTTCCATGATTTTCTTGGCAATTTAGAGCGGTGGTTTGCCGTTGCCTTCCACCTGGTGTTTTTATCGAGTTACCATCTCTATTTACCCGGCACTGACTTAGGCTGGCTTACCCACCCAGTGGCTAGGTAGGCAACTGAGGTGAAGTTCCTTGCCCAAGGGAACAACGCGCCGGCCGGTGACTCGAACCCTCGAACTCAGATTGCCGTCGTGCCAGTCTTGAGTCCGATGCTCTAACCACTCGGCCATAACATTTTTATATTCTATATGTATATATATATATATATATATATATATATATATATATATATATATATATATATATTATGTAATCGCATTAAATGATATCTGAAATTCTCATTATGTAACTATTAAGGATTTCAACCTTGCCTGAATTAAATAAAAGTACATTTGTAACAAACTTAACTAGAGTCAATCACCACCTTATCGTGATGAGTTGGCGAAACTTTACTCTTAACATTCTCTGATTAACCTATGCCAAAGGTAGATGATAAGGAAGTTGGTTTCATTATGAAATATGTATTACATACTATTATATATTTTCTATTCAATAGAATTTTCATTTTGTGAGAGTACTATATATATTTTCTTAAAGAATAATGAATGCTATTTTTTCCATAAAAAGGCATCAGTAGCATAGCTATAACCATTTGCCTCAAACCTTCAAGGACATGGTTTTAAGAGGTAGCCTGTAGTTGTTATAAAATGCATTTTTAAAAATTATTATACCTAAGGATCGGAGTCGGAGACGGAAACAAAGAATTCAAGGAATCGGAGCTGTGTGTGTGTGTGTGTGTGTGTGTGTGTGTGTGTGTGTGTGTGTGTGTGTGTGTGTGTGTGTGTGTGTGTGTGTGTGTGTGTGTGTGTGTGTGTGTGTGCATATATATATATATATATATATATATATATATATATATATATATATATATATATATATATATATATATATATATATATATATATATATATATATATATATATATTGTGTGTGTGTGTGTGTGTGTGTGTGTGTGTACACAACACATACACACACACACAAATACATCATAACTATCATATACACTAAAATATACATATATATATAAATAAATGGATATATATATATATATATATATATATATTATATATGTGTGTGGTGTATATATTCATATATATATATTTTATATATATATATATATATATATATATATATATATATATATATATATATATATATATATATATATATATATATATATATATATATATATATATTTGTGTGTGTGTGTGTGTGTGTGTGTGTACACATTTATATATATATATATATATATTTATAATATTATATTATATATATATATATATATATATATAATATTATAATATATACAGACATACATATATTATAAACAACATCCGGAAGGTGGTGCTCCACACATCTGTCCCTGGCTGAAAAAAGGCTGCGCCTTCCTGTCGCTGCCTCCTGAGTACACCTTATCACAGGAAGCAGCCACTTTGCACCTTCCACTCCTGAGCCTGATTCACCCAAGGACCTCCTAGGTGACCTACATGTCCCCCTCGAGCAAGCCCAGCGACTAACCCCCCTGTCACGGTCTGATAAACCTGACACTCCAGCCGCGGAAGCAAGCGCCGCCAAGGATGTAGCCGCTGAATAAAAGGGGGACATTCGCCATACCTCGGCAAAAGGAGCCCAGCTTGCATCCACTCACCTTGAAGCGAATAAAGCCAAAAGCCAAGGCCACTTTCATTATCCGCCTTAAGTCCATCTCTCGTGTCGCTCACATCTGATGGCAGCGGTGTCCACGAGCCTCACAACGCCGATAGTTCGCCGACTGCTCTGCAGCGCTACGCTACCCGCCGACTTCTGTCGCCGACCACGCTTCCGTTTCGGTGTAAGTCCACTCTTGTGTATGGCCAGTTTCCTACCCTCCCGAACACCTATCGATAAGTTACCTGTTTCCCTTAAGACCTTCGTTCTTTTCACGTTTTCTCTGTAATTAAAAATCTCCGACTGATAATTCTTTTCTTATTGCCTTGAACCTTACCCTTACGCTCAGATCTCCGCTGTTTTCTGCATATGTCCAATCACACAGCACGACCTTTCACACGCAGCCGAGCACAGTCTATCTTGGAAATAGATGCAGCTATAGCTGGTATAGAAAAGACATTTTTAACAGACAAACAAGCAAACGACACCGCACATTTCACCAGCGATTCTCCTCCTCCTCCTTCCCCTACAGTCCCCCGTCCCCGTGCACGTCATTTTCCTCTCTCCACAATGCCTTCAGACTCCTCCACAACCACTAACCCGAGCTTCTTCCAGCCCTATTTGGTTGTTACTAAGTTTGACGGCAGCTTGAAGTTAGACATAGATTCCCTGATAAAGGAAATTGAGGAATTTATAGTATCAACGGGGACACCGAGATCAGACAACAGGTTCGATAAGAAATGTTTAAATACTGTTCATTCCCGTCTTGACTTTACCTCACCAAAGGTTAGGGAAGCGTTTCATGCTTTTGACCAACAACCTAACCCCTCGTGGGAAATTGTTTAAGCAAGAATTTGGCATTCTGTTAGACCCTCTCAGGTTGATCATGTACTACGGCCTCAGTCATTTTCTTACGCTGACCTCCGCGCCCATTGTAATCGCGTCAGATTTGCAGTGAATAAGTGGATTTCCTCTCTCCCAGACAACTCCCTTTCAAACATCAAAGGAGCATTTCGTGATACCGCATCTCACAATGAATATATGCTTTACTTCACTTCAGCAGTATTTGCATGATCACTCACCTCATTTTGCCAAGAGAAAGTTTGGCGTGAAATAGGAAAGATAGATAACGTTGTTGAACTACCGGACATTTTTTCTAAGGCAGTTGAAGAATGTTGCTGGCAATGACGTGCATGTAACCAACGCTTTACCTGCGAAACCGACCTCTCCTCCCCAAC
>NC_051387.1:37835006-37845006 GCF_015228065.2 Penaeus monodon
CAGGTTCCACAATTTATTCATATAACTTTATGCGTTTTAGCTTCGCAGCAGCTGTAATGTCTCTGAAGTCCAAAGTACTTTCATATAATATTCCCTCGTAGTTTAAGAAGCTTAGAGGGGAAGGGGAGTGAGAATGGGAGGGGAAGGGGCAGGGTAGTGAGATTGAGAGGGGACACACACACACACACACACACACACACACACACACACACACGTATATATATATATATATATATATATATATATATATATATATATATATATATATATATATATATATATGTATATATATATATATATATATATATATATATATATATATATATATATATATATATATATATATATATATATATATGTATATATATATAGCAGCGGCTTTGTTACTCTCGTGTCAAAAACTTTCTCAGTATGCTCTAAATATTCCCGGTCTACTAAATATATACAGTATATATTATTATATAATAATCCTATATAGTGTGAGATATCATTGAGTCTAAATGTATAGAATTTAACATTCCGTGTCGCACCAATTTTTTTTTTTTCTTTTTTTTTTTTTTTAATAATCACAAGCTGTGTATACACCATTCTACAGTTTTGGCGATGTAATTGCAGTTTCAGTTAAAAAGAAATGTTGGTTTCAACACAAAGGGTTTCTCGCCTGTGTAAAGCCTGACAATAGGCAAGCCGAAGCGTAAATATGAGTACAAGTGATCTCATGATTTCCCGCGGATGCGCGTACGGGAACACTGTCACTCGATTTATAAGCTTCATACACCCATGCATACCTACATCATTGCCATTAATCCTTAGTCATTGATATCTGTTATAGCACTCGAAATATTTAATATGGGTAAAAAAAAAGAAAAAAAAAAGTTTTTTTTCCCTTTCCGATTCAGCTACTTACTGTATTTTATTTCTTTAATTAACAAAATTCCTAGTGTACATCTTATTATACGCCTTTATTCACCCATTCCTTTGCACTTTCTTCCTTTTCGCTTTCTTCCTTCTCCTGATTATAATTTGATAATATGAGAATTAACACCTGCAACTGCTGATTTCTCAGTCAGTCTACACCCCAAACCTAATGGTACCTTGGGACAAATTACCTTGATTTGTAATAAGCATTATTCATGTCAAAGCTTTAACATTTTCATCATATCGTTTTTCATCTTATCACTTTTCAATTTTTCATATACTTTTTTAAAGGGTAATGAAGTTTGCAAACTAACGAGAACACACATTTAATTATTCTTCAAACAATAACACGTATAACATAAAAGCCACTATTTTCTTTCTCTATGTTGCATGAATCGAAGAGTTTTGGTTACATAATCAATTTCTCTATTATGTATGCTACCTATACATCAGGTTCCACAATTTATTCATATAACTTTATGCGTTTTAGCTTCGCAGCAGCTGTAATGTCTCTGAAGTCCAAAGTACTTTCATATAATATTCCCTCGTAGTTTAAGAAGCTTAGAGGGGAAGGGGAGTGAGAATGGGAGGGGAAGGGGCAGGGTAGTGAGATTGAGAGGGGAAGGGGATTGAGAATGAGAGAGGAAGGGGGAAGAGGAGTGAGAATAGGAGGGTAAGGGGAGTGAGAATAAAAGGGAAATGGGGAAGGCGTAGGGGAAAGGGGACAGGGCGTGAGAGGGCGAAGGACAACGGGGAGGATATATGTTTGCTTTAAAATTAATAAAAAAATAATTTTATTAGCATAGTCAGTGTCTACATTTAAATATTATAAAACGTACCCTATCAAAATATCAAATCACTTGATGTATTCCTATACACAGAAATAATATTTCCATCTCACACTATGGCTCATACTAAAATTGTGCATAGGGGAAGCCGGTATAGGTGTTTCACGTCCAAGTTGTTGCACTCTCAATATCTCCAAAACTTTTCAACAGATATCACTGGGAGTCGTATCACGTTCTGCACATTGTAAACAAAGGTGGAGGCAGGAACAAGAGCGCATCTAAATGAAATGTAAGGGGAAAGGCCAAAGTCTTTTTTTATGTTCTTAGTTATCGTGCCATGTCTATAGCATCAGTTAAAGTACCTTGGTCATTTAGATAATGCTATAATGGATGTGAAATGGTTATGTAATGACCATGTCCTGGCGATGCTACCATTCATGTTTACAAAAAATGGCAAAGCGTAAGAAGCACTAACGGTGGGTTTTCTTGTTACGGGGTAGTTGTTACAGAAACTTCTTGCCCCTATCAAGTAATATTTTTCAGATACAACTTAAAAATACTTCGGATGACAGACCGGGGAAAGACTCCCTATATATATATATATATATATATATATATATATATATATATATATATATATATATATATATATATAATATATATATATATATATATATATATATATATATATATATATAATATATATATATATATATATATGTATATATATATGTATATATATATATATATATATATATATATATATATATATATATATATATATATATATACAATTGCAATAAGATAGGGATAACTATAGCATAAAAACCTAATCATATTGCAGCACAGAAGGGAGTAAAGGCGGGTTGGTTCTCTAACTTAGGATGAAAGAGCTGCCTTAGTAACATTATCTATTGCAGTCAAAGCTAATGACAATAGAATACCTCAATGTTTGTGTTTTCAAGGGTATATTTCCGTGAAAATTTAATTTCAGATGAACCTTAATGGTGCTGTGGATTAATTAATACTAAAGGTTTGATGCAAACGTGTGATTTTTTCTTCTTTTTATCGTTTTTTTTTTTTTAAGTATACCAACTTACCCCAGGGTAAGTAACAACTTGACCCGTACCAGGGTGACATAGTTACTTCAAGAATTGTGAAGTAACTATGCGAAAATAAGTATTTTTTATTTACCTTCAAATATAATAGAAGTAGAGTCCATTGGCGTACTCCCGAGGGCAAGGTAGAATTCCATCGCCCTGGAGACATTGGAGGCCACTGAAGCATGTGGCATGGCTCGGCTGAATGGCAATCAGGTCTTGCGTCGCTCTTTGGTGCGTAGGGCTCGGACACTACTAAGAAGGGACAAGGAACAGTTCAACAGGAATCTTGCTGAGGAGGTTGAAGGCCATTTCTTGGTAAATGACCTACCAAGCCCCAAGAAAGATGAACTCTAAACCCTTCTCGCAAATGATTGCAGTCCGATCAGTGGATGGAGAGATCATCTCAGACCATGTTAGGGTTCGTGAACATTGGGTTGAGTATTTTGAGCAGTTGTACCAGGTAGACCCTCCAACAGTTAACTTGGATGCAAGCAATATCACAATACCTCTGCCGGACCCAGGAACCCCCTACCGTAACAAAGGTTAGGATGGTGATTTCCAAGCTGAAGTGTGGGAAAGCGGCAGGTATATGTGATATCCCTGCTAAATTTCTATAGCCTGGGGGTGAACCTATGGCTTGGGGCTTGCATGCAGTCTTGCTGCCATCTGGCAGTCTGGTACCATTCCCCCTGACCTGTTGAGAGGCATGGTCATCCCTCTCTGGAAAGAGAAAGGGGATCGTTGGGACTGTAGCAACTACCGTAGTATTACACTGCTCAGCATACCAGGCAAAGTTTTCGTCCACATTATTCTGAAACGGTTCCGCGATTAAAGCACTAGAGTCTGGAGCAGTCTGGATTCACACCTGGCAAGTCCACAATAGTAATTGTGGAACGCCGTCGTGAGTTTGGTCGTGGGTTGTTTGCAGCCTACATCAACCTCAAGAAGGCGTTTGACTCGGTGCATCGAGAGTCACTATGGAAGTTCCTGAGACTGAGGGGAATTCCGACACTGATTATTTGCCTTATAGCAAGCCTATATACCTGTACTGAAAGTGCTGTAAAGTTGGTGGGGACCTGTCAAACTTCTTCCGTTAATTCAGGGGTGAGGCAAGGCTGTGTCCTTCCACCAACACTTTTCAACAACTGCATGGAAGAGCTACTACCCAAAGTCAGTGTGGAGCAACACTGGGCAATATCAAGGTCTCAGACCTTGACTCTGCTGATGATGTTGCTATCCTATCTAAGTCCCTGGAGTCACTGGTGGCGGCTCTTGATGCATTTAGCAATGAGGTGAAACCCTTAGGCCTAGAGGTCTCCTGGACCAAGACCCAGATTCAGGATTTTGGGGGTCTGTTAGGGGAACCCGTTCCGTCGATCTATGCTTGCAGTGAGGACATTGAAGTCACAGAGAGTTTTACATACCTTGGTAGCACAGTCCATATCTCTGAGCTGTCAGACCAAGAAGTCAGTAGACGGATTGGTCTGGCAACAGGAGCCATGAACTCAATCAACAAGAGCATTTGGAGATGTCGGTGTCTATGCAGAAGGACCAAACTATGTATCTTCAAGGCCTTGATACTGCTATATGGAAGCAGAACTTGAATGCTATCTAGTTCCTTGGAGTCTCGTCTTGATGCCTTTTGTAACAAGTCTCTTCACCGGATCATGGGATACAGTTGGCAGTGCCATGTGTCCAACCGATGGCTACACCGTGAAACTGGCATGGGACCTGTTATTTGCATAATCCAGGATCGCCAACTCAGGCTATATGGGCACCTAGCTCGCTTCCCTGTGTATGACCCTGCCCATCAGGTTGTCTTTGCGAGACAACCCTGGGTGGAGAAGGCCTGTGGGACGACCCAGGAGGTCATAGCTTGGGCAGCTCGACTACACCTGTTGTGAGGAATCAGAGATGGGCCGAGAGCCTGCCTAGAGACCCGCCATGAGGGACCCTTCCGGCTAGAAGTGAAGGGTGGATGCAGCCATGTGCCCCCGTCGGCATTAGCCCCTTGATGATGATGACAGATTTTCGGATTTACAAACCAAAAAAATATATATATTTTCAATTTTAAATCTTGGAGTTCTAAAGCAAAATGTAAAAGTGTTATAACTAGACCCGGCCTTCTCTACATATATACACATATATATACACACACACATATATATATGTATATATATATATATATATATATATGTGTATATATATATATATATATATATATATATATATATATATATATATGTATATATATATATATATATATATATATATATATTATTGTGTGTGTATGTGTGTGTGTGTGGTTATGTATATAATATAGAGATAGATAGATAGATAGATAGATAGATAGATAGATATAGTATAGATAATATGTATAGATAGTATATATAGTATAGATATATATAATTATATAATATATATATAATATATATATATATATATATTATATAGTATATATTATATATATATATATATAATATATATATATATATAATATATAATATAATAATTTATATATATATAGTGTTGTATGTATAAATTATATATATAATATATATATATATATAATATATATATATATAATATATATATATTAAAATATTAGTATTATATATATATATATTATATTGTATATTTGTGATTGATATATATATATATATATATATTATATATATATGTATTATTATTATGTATGTTATGATCAATATCTATAGATTCTTGTTGGTGCACTTCGTGATTAATTGATGAAGGCTGTGACTAACTATGATATCATTTGAACTCATAGCTTAGAAACAATATATGAATCAACTCCAAAAAGAGGTCATACTCACTGCATATATATATATATATATAATATATATATATATATATATATATATATATATGTATATATATATACATATATATATATATATATATCTTCTTCTTTTAACGGTAGGTTCATGTCTGAGCCGCCGTGGTCACAGCATGATACTCAATTACAGTTTTCACGTTGTGATGCTCTTGGAGTGAGTACGTGGTAGGGTCCCCAGTTCCTTTCCACGGAGAGTGCCGGTGTTACCTTTTTTAGGTAATCATTCTCTCTATTTTATCCGGGCCTGGGACCAGCACTGACTTTGGCTGGCCCGCCCACCTAGCGGCTAGACAGGCAATCGAGGTGAAGCTCCTTGCCAAAGGGAAGAACGCGCCGGCCGGTGACTCGAACCCTCGAACTCAGACTGCCGTCGTGACAGTCCCGAGCCCGACGCTCCAACCACTCGGCCACCGCGGCCTTGACGATCATGGGTTTCCATGATTTTTCTTGGCAATTTAGAGCGGTGGTTTGCCATTGCCTTTCGCCCGGTGTTTTTTTTTTTTTTTTTTTTTTTTTTTTTTTTTTTTTTTTTTTTTTTTATCGAGTTCACATCTCTTATTTACCGCACTGACTTGGGCTGCCTTGGCCACCCAGCGGCTAGGCAGGCAATCGAGGTGAAGTTCCTTGCCAAGGGAAACGCGCGCGCGGTGACTCGAACCCTCGAAACTCAGATGCCGTCGTGACAGTCTGAGTCCGACGCTCTAACCATTCGGCCACCGCGGCCTCATAAATTAAATATATATATATATATATATAAATATATATATATATATATATATATATATATATATATATATATCTATATATATATATATATACTTATATATATATATACATATATATATATATATATATATATATATATATATATATATATATATATATATATATATATATATATATATATATATATATGTAAGTTTGGTTTTCAAATCTTTCCGCAAAGAACATATTTTTGTTCTATGGCTGACATCAACTTCAACTTCCAAACTGACATTACGACAGCTACTTCCTTCCCTTCTTCACATCTGTAGCACCGATTAGGCTCATTCATGCTCCAAAGCCTTCGTACAGTCAACCCTTCAATCATGTACATCTTGCAGAAGCCACGTTGGGTTGCTTAGGGAACTGTGAGGATAAGATAATAAAGGTAATTAGGATAGATTTAATGATGAAGGAAATAATGAAAATGTGTATATTTTTTACAGTGATGTTGATTAATATATCATATGACTTTCAAACAGGTCAAATGAGGAAAAGGAAAGCATAAATGTAAAATAAAAGACCTCATAGTCTCTCTACCATAGACAAAGAAATCTTCCCCAAACCCAGATCACCACCAGTACCCCCCTTACTAATCCTTAGTGCGGCCCCTGCTGTAGGTGTACCGAGAGAGGCAGAAATCGAGCCATGTATTCTTTTTCAATTATCACTGTGTTCACCTGCAATTTGGAAAGGGTGAGTTAGATTGACAACTTTGAAAAAAAATGGCTACGAATGGCACAAGACCTATTATGTCCATAAATGGACTTTTCAAGGCTGAAGATAATTTTACAATAACAGACGGAGGACTCAAGGCAGAACCCCTTGTTTGTAAGAGGTGAATAGTACACCAGGGGTTTATGCAGGCTCTGCTATATTTTTATAATTTAGGTACATATAGATCCAAGCTCCCCGATTGAATATTAGTTGTATGTGTTTGCTGGTTTGTTTTTCAATGTGTGCATATTTCTTGAGCAAGGAGTTGTGCCCAGGTTCCTTTATTATTTTTGCATGGGGAGTGTTAGGTTTTCAACTTTCGTAAAAGCAGGTTGTGATTGGCTGTGAAGAATCTTGATCAGCAAAATGGCGGCGGGAAGCGATGTCATCCGCCTCCTCCATGCGTCTTGTTCACTAATTTTAATCAGACGGAGCATTCCACTGCTTCTTCACTTGTTTTCTTCCAGCCACAGGGTAACACAGCTGGCCAGATTCTCGTCGATGTATGCATGAATATATATATATATATATTTTTTTACATTGAAGTACACATCTATTTATACATATACCAGTACATCTATTTATACAAATAACTGCAGAGCTATACATTTATTTATACATATACCAGTAAATTTATTTATACTCATTTATACAAATCTTTCTCTTCATCTGGAGCAGCCATCCAAGGTTAGCGCTCCCGTCAGGCTGGCATTTCTGTAAGCCGCCACGACAGTCGGGGCAGCTGGCGTCTTCCCTTTTCAGCAACCGAGATGGAGGCCCCCCCCCCCACCCCCTAACCCTCATGGTTCCCCACTACGTTCGAGTGGAGGAAATTAAATCCCAGGTGCTGCCCTCAAAAAAAGTTATGGTCGCGCCTTGGTTGAAGTGCATTCCAACTACCACAGGGAAACAGGAATGATGTCAATGTTTCCCTGTGCCTGCTCACCCAGTTCCTAAACCTGCACCTCTGACCTTGCTCTTTATGAAGTCTATCCCGTTTATCATATTGTTGTCAATGGGTTCTTTTGCTGAGCATGAAATTAGTTCGTACATCCATGACCTCGATGCCGTTCACTTCGAGAATCGCCTTTATGCAGTAGATCACATCTGAGTTCTCGACCTTTCGATGAATCACCAGAAGCGAGAATTCAGGGTCGAGCTCGAGGACGCAGCACCCACTCATTGATTTGTCGCTAGGCTGGATTGCAGCTTCGAGCCTGAGCAGCACCAGGTCAAGTCATGATATGCACAGACGTCATGAGCCATGTCTAACCTAAGCACACCGACATATATGAATAGATGGATATGCATGTGTGGTCTGTGTATATACTGTTATGATCATAATCATCACTATTACCATTGTTATCATAAAAATGCTATATAACTTTGTCGTTTCCATTTATCTTGCCATCACTGTTCTTAAGATTTAGTTCTAGTTTACAACATACATTTCTCACATAATTTAAAGATTTAAAGGAAGAGAAGGAAAGATTGATAGAGATAGATACACATTATATCATATATGTATATAAATCATCACCAAAGGGCTAACGCCGACAGGGGCGCATGGCCGCATCCACCCTTCGCTTCTAGCCAGAAGGGTCCCTCATGGCTAGTCTCCAGGAAGGCCCTCAGCCCATCTATAACTCCTCGCGACAGGTCTGGTCAAGCTACCAAAGCCATGACCTCCTGGGTTGTCCCCTCCTCCATCCAGGATTGTCTCGAACAAAGACAAACTGATGGGCAGAATCATCCACAGGGAAACGAGCTAGGTGCCCATATAGCCTGAATTGGTGATCCCGGTTTATGTAAGCAACAGGTCCCATGCTAGTCTCACGTTGTAGCCGTCGGCTGGACACGTGGTACTGCCACCTGTATCCCATGAGCCGGGGAAGAGACTTGTTAAGAGGCATCAAGAGGAGACTTACTAGATAGCATCCAGGTTTCGCTTCCATTGAGCAAAACTGGCAGTATCAAGGCCTTGAAAACATGTAGCTTGGTCCTTCTGCATAGGTAGTGACATCTCTTTTTGATCAAGTTCATGGCTCCTGCTGCCAAACCAGTCCATCTACTGACTTCTTGGTCTAATAGCTCAGAGATAGGGACTACACTACCAAGGTATGCAAACGTCTCTGTAACTTGAATGTCCTCACTGCAAGCATGGACTGGCTGAATGGGTTCCCTAAAAGGCCCCAAAATCCTGAATCTTGGTCTTGGTTCAGGAGATCTCTAGGCCCAAGGGCTTCGTCTCATTGCTAAATGCACCAAGAGCCGCCACCAGTGACTCCAGAGCTCAGACAGGATAGCAACATCACCAGCAAAGTCAAGATATGAGACCTTGATATTGCCCAGTGTTGCTTTACACTGACTGTGAATGGTAGCTCTGCCCATTATCCAGTCCATGCAGGTGTTGCAAAGTGTTGGTGCAAGGACAAACCCTGAATAAACAGGAAAGAAGTTCGACAGGGCCACCACGCTTTACAGCATTTAAACTACCCTGGTATATAGGCTTGCTATTAGGCCAACAATCCGAGTCGGAATTTCACTAAGTCTCAGAATCTCCCAGAATGATTCAACCACTTTCTTGAGGTCGATGTAGGTTGCAAGTAACCCACGACCGAACTCATGATGGCGTATCTTACACTTGCGTGTGTGTGTGTAGATATCTCAATCTATATATAAGAATATATTTTTCTTTATATAAACATATATATATATATATATATATATATATATATATATATATATATATATATATATATGCATATTTACACACATATATATATATAGATAGATAGATAGGTAGATAGATAGATAGATAGATAGATAGAGATAGATAGATAGATTTACATACA
>NC_051387.1:37847506-37850729 GCF_015228065.2 Penaeus monodon
TATAATCATATATATATATATATATATATATTATATATAATATAGATATATATATATGATATATATAGTATGTATATTACATATAACAATACATAAACATTATATATACATTATATAACAAGATATATATATATATATATATATATATCATATTATATATATGTATATATATAATATAAGATATATATACTATATAATATATATAATATATATATATATAACACAAACACACACACCACCACACACACACCCACACACACCAAACAATATATATATATATATATATATATATATATATATTATATATATATATTATATATATATCCATATATATCATATATCATATGTATATGTATATGTTGTGCTATACATATAATAATACATATATATATATATATAATAATATATATATATATATATATATATATATATATACATATATACATCCACGTAGATGCGAGTAGGACAAGTAGAACGCCCCGCCCACTTCCGTTAATTACCTGTCATGGCGTAATATGACCCGGCTACCCTGATAATCGTTACAGGCAGATAAACCTGCCTAGTGTTTATAGGTCAATGTCCTTAAGTTGTAAATATTTGAAAATTGTAAACTTCCTACATGATCCCTGAATATGCCCAAGATATGCAACCTCTGACATGAACAGTCAATATTATGGCTATCAATGAATGACAGTTGCTTGTGCATACCTTGTATGCACCTGTCCTAGCGGTAAACAGGTCGTTGTCCTAAACTCGTAAATACCTGGAATACAATAAACATTCTACATAATCCTCAAATATGCCTAAAATATGCAAGTTATGACATTAATTGCTAATAGTATGGCCATCAATGAATGATAATTGCTTCTGCGTACCTTGTATGCACTTGGTTAGCTGTAAATGGGCACCCCTTCCCATCTACCGGAATGAACTCTTCCAGGGAGTACGAGTAAGGTTAAGTTTTAGTATTCCCGATCGAGACCAACCAGATCCTTCTGAATACCTCCGTAGAAAAGCAGAATATTTTAGCAGACATTCTTCAAACTCACCGTCGCTCTCTCGGATGCCCTTCTTCCGCTGCCATGGCGTATGCCGGGTTTACATTTGTGCTCACCAGGACAGACCTCGAATCGGGAGACGTCAGAGACATAGTGAAAAATATAACCCTGCATAACTATATGTTTTCAAGAACAGCGCGTGTGTGAAGCGAGGAGGTGAAAGCCAGACTAGAAGAGTGGATAACTGACGAGGGGAGCGGTTTCGATTTGGACAAAATTACAGCTCACGGCATTGCAGGATCCCAAATACTTGTCCCTCAAACAATAAGGAAATACGTATCCTACCCTGCAAAAGGTCAGAGGGAGGAGGCACAGTTTTAACCCTGTGGGTGACACAGATTGTGTTATACGATCCAATGCTGCTGGAAAACTGCTAGCAGCTGGAAGATGCAGGAAAACGCTGGAGAGTGAGAGGTTAATACCCACACCAAATGCGCAAGATACATCCGATAAGATGCGCAAAAACTCACAAGTTAGGAATTACTGGAAGAGAACAATAATCTCACCATGTTTATACTCTACATGTCGAAAAAAATACTTTTTCACACATGGGAAAACAGGAGGAGAAGATGGTAAAAAGTCGCAGCTCCTCCATCTACTTCTATTTGAAAATGAGCACGTATGTCTCGTTACGACTTATAACCGTTACATTGAATCGTTTTCATACAGAAGCAAAAATTTTTGCTGCACGTGTTTCTCAACCTTCTCAACACCGGCTGTGGCTGACAACCACATGTCAGTGCAAAATAACGGTGCGGATTATATATCCATAGTCCGGGAGCAAGCTTTCCTTTATAAACTATGGAAAAGCGTACAGCCTATCGCTCATCTGCATTTCCGACTTCGCGGCGTGCATGGGATAAACCGAAGGAGGGGGTAGATGTGTATCACAACACAAGACTTTTGTCTATGTGTACAGCATAATTTATAGAGGAGTTGGTATCGTGCATAGCTTCCCATATAAAGGAGCTGATGCTGCTACCCACTTCATAGAAAATCCATCGACCAAATGGGGAGATATGTCGGTTTAGACGAACATACGCTGAACAACGCAAAGACATGTGAAGTGTGTCACCAAAAATTTCCTAGACAAAAGGAGGAGCACAGACATCATAACCACAATAAACAAGGTCATTATTACTTAGGAACATATTGTGCACGCTGAACACTGAAATGAATATAACGAGATCATATAACGGTTGTGTGCACACAACCGTTATATGATCTCGGGTTGTTGCTCAAAGAGATGTAGGCTGATGTGAACTTCAAAGTCCTTATAAACAAGGACTCCGATATCATTCTGTAGAAATAAAAAATTTGAAATTCCTTGACAGTATGGCCTTTATGTGCACTAATTGAAGCTCCCTCGCCAAGACGCACATCGAGAGCGAGCGTCCGCTGAAATACTCGTCCCACCTTGTGCAGCACTTATCGGACGAAGCTCGGTCGTTACTCCTGACTGGGAGAGGTGTATTCCCGTATGGATATCTTGATGACCCAAAGAACATTTTTATAGCCCTCTCACGGGTGAGGAGGAAAACAGCAACGCTCAAAGTATGGAAACCTGCCATATGTCGCACTTTCAGGGATTATGCTGACTGCTTCCTGCGTGAGTATGTAGGTCTACTGGTTGACGTGCTTATCGAGTGGAGGTTTACAATTGTCAAGAAGTATGATCTCGATATGGTATGGGGTATGCATAGGATGCACTCTTAGAAATGACAAAGGCTGAACTTGAGCTCATTTCAAATCGTGAAAAGGCACACGAAATTGAGCACTCGGTGAGAGGAGGGCTGACGTGTGTTCGACCTCACACAGTGGCAAATAACCCGCACGGGAGCAGATCTAAGAAGCAAAGAGAATATCTTATTCGCTTGATTGGTTATTCAGACAACTTTAACTCTTACATTATGATTGATGACATGCATTCCACCATGACGAAGCCCTCACAATGCGTCACATAAGTGTGTTTAAACTTATTTGTTTATAAAACCCAAAGCGACATGATGACTTTACATTACAAGTACATAAAGAACAAATCAGTTGTATTGTTGGTGTCAAACTTTCTAAAGACTATATAACATAGAAAAATATAAAATAGCTACAGATATATCAAGGGGCAATTACACAGCATTTCCGTCAAAAAAATTAATTTATTTTAAAGT
>NC_051387.1:37855829-37860829 GCF_015228065.2 Penaeus monodon
ATACACGAAAACACACACAGAGACACTCACACACAAATGAGCATACACACACACGCGCGCACGCATACACACACACACAAAACCACACACACAGACAGTCACACACAAATGAACATACACCCACACACGCGCCCCGCAACACACACACAAAAACCACAAATTCACACAAAACACACAAACACACACACACAACACACACACACACACACACCACACACCAACACACACACACACACACAAATATAAATTTTAAATATTATATATTATTATATATAATAATGCATATATATATATAATATTATATATAATATAATATAATATAATAAAACATATCATCATCTTAAAACAACAATAACCCCAAAACCCCAAAACATCACAAAAACACACACACACACACACACAACACAACACCACACAAAACCCCACACACCACCACAATATATATATAATAATATATAATTTATAATATAATTAATATATTATATAAAATATATATATATAATGGAAGCAATGTACCCCCTATCTATTTTTGGATTTTGACATTAAAAATATATATTATAATAATTTTATATAATATAAAATTATATTTTTATATATTTATATATATACATATATATTATATATTTATATATAATATATAATATATATATTTATATATATTATATAATAAAAATAAAATATATTATAATATAGGGGAAACAATGTACCCATATTATTTTTGGATTTTGTAAATACAATTTTAATATATATATATAATTAAATAATATAATATTAATAATATTATATAAATATATAAACATACTATCATCTATCAAAATATACATATAACATATTGATTACATATCATTTCCATCTAATAATACTATAATATAAAAATTATTTAAAATATATATATATATATAAAAATATATATAAAAATATATAAACCCAACACACCATACACCACCACCACACACAAATATAAAATATAAATATATAAAATATATTAAAATAATATATATATATAATATTTATATATTATATAATATATATATTTGTCCTGGGTAAGACAATAAACTGCACCTAGGGGTTCCCTTGAACAAGGGTAGCACCCCAAGGGGTCCCTAACAGGGTTTCGGGAAAATTCGGCAGAGGGAGGGATATCGGCGAAAACACCTTCAGTTCTACGATTACGGGTTCACCAATAATATGTTGGCGTATACAGTGTAACGTTTTAAAAACGGCAGAATAGTTCCCCCAGTTAGTTTGGGGACTGCGAGTTTAGAAGGGGCCCGGGGATTCATCAATTTATTTCTCCCGACAAACCCCTACACCAATGATTAAATACAGAAAAGATAATTCAACCACATCGCCCGTCGTGTGGGGGTTAAGGGGGCTTTTGAGGGGCAAACCCGGCTGACAATGTTAAACATGCATTGAAGACAAAGAAATAAAGAAAAAAAATTCCAATAAGAAAAACATTTAAAATCGGAAAGTGGGAAAGTAAGGAAAATGAAAAAGGGGGGGAATAATACTGTCGAAAGAAATGAATAGAAAACATTTAAAAATACTAGGAATAAGTGAGACCCAAATTTGGAAAAGTAAGGAAGTTCAAAACAAGAAAAAAAGACAGTTTTTTTTTCGGGAAAAGAAGAAGGAAATTATAGCAGGAGGGAATAATTCACGCAAATACACTAATTGGGGACAGCCCAATAAATGATCGCATTTTTAAAGTAGAATACAAGCAAAAACCCCATAATATTTAATAACAATGTACGCACCCAACCCCTATTGATGATGAAGAAAGGATTTTTTTTATAAATCTCTCCAAGATACTTTTGACACAATCCTAACAGAGATGTAAAAATAACAGGGAGACCTCAACGCCAAAGTAGGAAAAAATAATCTAAAAAAATTAACCTGTGGAAAATTTGGCCTTTGGAGATATAAATGAAAGAGGTAAAAAATTTTTTTAATTTGTAGTACAAATAATTTTGTTATAGCCAAACATTTTTCCAAAACCAACCAAGACCCCTTGTACACGTGGTTTACCAGACAAAAGAACACGCAACCCAAATGACTACATTTTGGGAACCAAAAATAAAAGTTGCTAAAAAAAAGCCAAAAAAAGACCCCGGTGCCGACTGCAAAAAGTGACACCAACTACTAAATATCACTTTAAAAAAAGACTCAAAAAGATGGGGCATCCAACACCCCCCAAAACTCGACTACAAAATCTGATAACAATTACAGAATTTCAGTGTCAAAAAATTGAAATACCAAAAGTGAAGATGATAAAACAAATGAGTTAGGGAAGAAGGAAAATAAAATCCTGCTGGCACTGCTTAAGAAACTATCGCCAAAAGAAAAAGACAAAATTCCCCCCGGAATCTGAAAAAACATAAGTGAAATTTAAACAAGAAATGCCTAAAATAAAAAGCACAAAAACCCGTTGAAAAAAAAATTTACAAAAAAAAAAATACAAAAATTCAAAGATTATTTCGACAAGAAAGGAAAAAAAATTAAAAGAACATTGCCAGAGAATTGAAAACGTTTTATCAATAGACAACAAAGAACTTACCAAAGGGGTACGAAAAAACCACGAAAAAATTTAAAACCACTAGGACACATCAAAAACTGAAGAGGACTTTTTATGGATGGAAAAAAAGTCAAAAATAGATGGAACAAAGTGTTCCAACTTATCAAAAAGAATAAAGACTAACAAAACATAAAATTTGATCAAGACAACGAAGATGAAAAAACCGCCACGAGACGAAGTTATAAAGCCCTAAAAGAAGGAAAGAATAACAAGAGCCCCCGGAATGAGAAATAACAGAGAACTAATTTAAAAATGTGGGGAAATGTTTAATACTTTTCTACAAACTCGTACAAAAATATGGAATGAAAGAAAATGGCCCGAAGATGGGGGGAAAAACGTCTTTACTCCCATACCAAAAAAAGGGGACGCACTCCAAAGCAAAAAAATAGGGGCAATGTATTTAAAAAGACAGCAGCAAAATTTGTTGAAAAATTATGCTGAAAGAATAAAGTTGAAGTTTGAGAGGAAATTTCAACGAACAACAGGTTTCGCCCGGAAAAAATACCAGAAAAACCCAATTTTAAATTTTTAAAATGATATAGAGAAAAAACAGAGAAAACAAAAAAAACCTTTTCGTGTTTCACGATTTGTAAAGCTTTTTATAGTTGACACGATACCCTGGGAAAACAGTCGATAGAAGTTTCAAAACACATCATCCAACTAATAAAAGCCTTTTTATGACCAACAAAAAGCAGCGTAAGAACCACATGGGGTTTAAAAGAATGGTTTGAAGTCAAACAAGGGGTACGACAGGGTTTCATTCTGTTGCACCTCTTTTAATAAATTTTTCTGAAACAATTATGAGAGGGGGTTAGAGAATTTAAGGGAAATGTGGGTTGGGGGATCAAAATATCAAATTTGGGTAGCCATGATAAATTTTGATCGCCAGCAGTATCATGACACAACAAAACTAGATAAAGTTGAGAAACAAACGAAAAGGTGGCTTTTTCAATGCCCAAGAAAACTAAGATCAGAAGTTCAAAGAAACCGGAATGAACAATGATGACATGTTTCAATCAAGGAATGATTGTGGAAAAAGTGAAAGAGTTCACTTATCGGAGCTTTTTAACTAATCCATTGATGATTTTCCGGGGATAAAAGGAATACCCTGCCAAAACGCCACAATTTCTTCAAAAAACATCTGGGAAAAACCGAAGCATTACCTACGGACAAAGCTGAGGTTATGAACTTTTGTTTTTCCCAATTCTCTATGGTTTTTTTAGGGTTTGGGGTTGAAGTAGATAGACAAGAAAAAGATCAATAGTTTGAAATGTGGTGTTACAGACGAGTCCCTGCGTATTAGCTGGACAGAGAAGAAGACGAATGATGAAGTGCTGAGAAAAAAAAAATTGTAAAGCCCGATGTTGGACATTTTGAACAAGAGGAAAATTAAAGTTTATTGGTCATTAATGAGAAGAAAAAAGTATTGAGGAAAAACTTGCTGACAGGGATGGTGATAGGAAACAGAGGAAGAGGCAAACCGAAAACAAGACTGAGCGGGCAATATCAAAGATATTGCGGGCTGTCGATGGTACAAGTCGAAAGAAAAGCGAAGATCGAGTTTTGTGGCGAAAGGGTGGTGGAGAGGTCCACGGCTGCTCAAACATGAGCACACCCTTATTTATGATGAGATAATATATATATATATATATTTTAAAATATATATATATATATATATATATATGCAATATAGGTTTATATTATATATATATATATATATATATATATATATATGGGGAAGCAATGTCCCATATCAATTATATAATATATATAAAATATATAAAATATATTATATATAATTATATATATTATATAATTTTAGATATTTTAATATATATAAATATATTTATATATATATATATATAATATATTATATATATATATATATATATATATAATATATATATGATATATATATTGTCTCTGATGTCCAATCCTTGTGATCCTTTTCTCTCCTCCCCCAAAGAGGACATAATGCTTTTAAAATTTAATTTAAAATAGTCGCTTAAAGATTTAAGCAATTGGTAATTAATGGAAGAATTATGGCGGTTTAGTGAACCCCTTTACAGTCGACAAAATGTTAATTAGATGGGATACCGGCACGCAGGCCAACTAAGGTGCTAAGAAGAAGAAACGACGGCCTGAGAAAAGGATCACGAGGATTTTGGGCATCAGAGGATTGGAAAAGGTAAATCTCACTTAAAAACTTTTTTTCTGAATGTAATACTATATGTCTCAAACAAAAAAATTTGTTAAAAGGGTACGACTTTTAAAAGGGAAACCCATCTACCAAGGGGATTTTTTAGTCTTTTAAAAAAATTTTGGATATTGTGACATCATTGATGGCTTCTGCCCCAAAATCGAGAGTGGTTTTCCCCGATAATGAAATGCATTTTCGTGTGGGGCTCCCTACCACAGAACC
>NC_051387.1:37887453-37889953 GCF_015228065.2 Penaeus monodon
ATTTCTTGAAGTCAATCACATTCTTTTTCCAAATCTTCTTGTCCCTCTCAACTTCGCTGTAACTGTTTGTGTGTGACATTCTGAGCCAATAATTCACTATGGAACAGCTTGAACAACACAGACTTCACCAATTCGACATGGTAGTGCATGTATGAAAGTGAGAACAGAAACTGAAACTCCAGAATTCTGGGAAGGCTTTAGGCTACAATATATCACTACTAAACGAGACAGATTTCCCCAAATTTACATGGCTTATAAAGTGAAAGCAAGAATAGAAACTAAAACCCCAGTATATTATGATGGCAGTAAAACTTATCATTGATCCAATTTCAGTCAAACTGACTTGTAATGGACCTTGTGATAACTTAGCATGGTTTCGCATTTCATATCATTGGCTGTAATGTGATTTAATACTTTTTTGCTTCGGGGGGACTTTTTTAAAAGAGTGTTGAAAATGGAGTTTGGTTTCTTCAATTATACCAAAAAGTTCATCCAATCATGATGCAGGACTTTGATTTTGGAAAAAAGTTCAAAAAGTTATAACCCTAGTGCCTTTACTGTGTATGTATACACACACACACATACACACACACACACACACACACACACACATATATATATATATATATATATATATATATATATATATATATGTATATATATATATATATATATATATATATGTGTGTGTGTGTGTGTGTGTGTGTGTGTGTGTGTGTGTGTGTTAGCATCTTCAAAGTTTCCTTGATGTCATGCCATAACAAATGCATTTTCCTGATCATGAAATATGGGTCAAAACATAGACTACGACAAAGATACTGGAGAGGAAGCAAGTAAGTGCCCAGAGAAGAATGAAAAGACTGATGCCAAAAAGATGGAAAGAAGACAACATGGATCAGAGAAGAGAGTAAATTGGCAGATATACTTCGGAGTGTTAAAAAGGAGAGATGTCAATGGGCAGGTCATATGTGTCGGAGAATGGACGATAGATGGGAAAAGAATGTAACAGGCTAGGATATAGCTATCACAAAGAGGCCAAGGGCAAGACATATGACAAGATGGCATGACGAATTAATGAAACTTGGAGGCCAAGATTGTAAAAGAGAACGCAAGACCGTACGGAAACGACACAGGCGACAGATGGGCCTGCCGTAGCTCTCCATGCTGAGGATTATAGCATTATCGATATTGCCCGTCAGGTTTGTATTAACGGTCCTTTAGAAACCGTTGCCATGCCCACCGTAATAGCAGTTTATTTATTGCATTTACACATACATGGCTCTAGAACCGCTTATCACCATGGTTGACTTTTGGAAAGGGTCTTTTGTAATATGTCATTGTCTTAGATGTTATCAAGATTTAGATAACAATTTAATGGTCATAACATCAATAATTATAATAACAGTATCAATTGTATTTAAAAGAAAAAACACATTTTCCCGCCAATTCCAGGCATGGGGAAATCAGGATCGGTCACTATGGCCTTCTGATAGACTCCTTCCCCGCTGAGCACATATGGAACCATCTGTATGTAACAAAATGCGCAAAAAACTATAGGAGAGATGACGTAAATCCGTGGTGGGTGGGTTAAAGCGTTATTTGTAGCATTCCGAAACCCCTAACATTTTGATATATTTTTTTATGTAGACTCATGGTCTCTACAAAACACTTGATTATCAAAGTTTGTTCTGACATACAAAGTTTTGAAAAAAGTTATTTATCTTTATTTCACATTAAATGTCAATAGAAAAACATTAAATTATTCATTATACAGGCATGGTTTTTCATCGGAAGCAAATCATTATGGAAGATTTAAATGAAAAATACCTGACTACTACGCAAATTACATTGTTTATACACATCACTCTTCGCTTCGCAAGGCTATGGAAACAGTGAGTGAGCTGCATGTTCAAAGTGAGTCCGAATCTCACACAAATAGAGTTTGTGAGGGATGCCAAGAGCCATTAACGGTCGCACATGTAGTGGAAAGATGTGCAACATTCTCAGACCAAAGACGTATGTACTTGTCTCCCCCATATACACTGAAGAATGTATTGGGGGAGGATTGTGACATAGAGGGTCTTATTAGTTTCCTTAGGGAGACTAATATTTTTAATAAAATTTAATTATGCATAATGTTTATGCAATAATTTATACACTTAGAGTATAATATTTATGCTTTGATTTTTTATATGTTTATTGTTATTAATAAGATATCTATTGATAGATTTTTAAAGTTTTAAACATTTTAATATTTCTATTTAACAAGGTATTCGCCGCTAATGACCTTAGCTGTTGACGCGGCAGATAATTTTAAATAATCAATGAATCAATCACACAAATAGATAATTCCAAGGCCCACATGTATTTGTCTTAGTGCATATAAAATATAAACAAATAAAGACACACAGCCTTTTAATAATTTTGTCTGCAATGTTACATCATAGCAGTATAGGATGATTTGAAAGATATTCATTCCAGGTTGGAAATTATTACCATG
>NC_051387.1:37922789-37925289 GCF_015228065.2 Penaeus monodon
GGACCAAGACCAAGATTCAGGACTTTGGGGGCCTGTTAGGGGAACCCGTTCAGTCGATCCATGCTTGCGGCGAGGACGTTGAAGTTACAGAAAGTTTTACATACTTTGGTAGCGTAGTCCATATCTCTGGGTTGTCAGACCAAGAAGTCAGCAGACGGATTGGTCTGGCAACAGGAGCCATGAACTTGATCAACAAGAGCGTTTTGCTCTATGGAAGCGAAACCTGGATGCTATCCAGTGTCTTGGAGTCTCGCCTTGATGCCTTTTGTAAAAAGTCCCTTTGCCAGATCATGGGATACAGTTGGCAACCGGCGGTTACACTGTGAGACTGGCATGGGACCTGTTACTTGCATAATCCAGCATTGCCAACTCAGGCTATATGGCCACCTATCTCGTCTCCCTGTGGACGACCCTGCCCATCAGGTTGTCTCTCTGCAAGACAACCCTGTGTGGAGGAGACCTGTAGAACGTCCCAGGAGATCATGGCTTTGGCAGCTCGACGAGGTCTGTCGCGAAGAATTAGAGATGGGCCGTGGGCCTGCCTAGAGACTCGCCTCGAGGGATCCTCGTGGCTGGAAGCGAAGGGTGGATGCGGCCATGCGCCCCCGTCGGCGTTAGCCCCTTGATGATGATGATGATGATGATATATGTATATACATATTTATACATACATATATACATATATATATATATATACATATATATATGTATATATATATATATTCATATATATATATATATATATATATATATATATATATATATATATACATATATATATATATATGCACACACACACACACACACACACACACACACACACACACACACACACACACACACACACACACACACACACACACACACACACACACACACACACACACACACACACACACACACACACACACACACACACACACACACACACACACACACACACACACACACACATATATATATATATACATATATATATATATATATATATATATATATATATATATATATATATATTGTGTGGTGTGTGTTGTGTGTGTGTGTGTTGTAGTTTATATAGTATATATATAATTATATATATATATATATATATATATATATATATATATATATACATATATATATATATAAATATATATATATATAATATATATATATATATATATATATATATATATATATGTATATATATGTAATATATATATATGTATATATATATATATATATATATATATATATATATATATATATATATATATATATATATATATATATGGGGGCCGCGGTGGCCGAATGGTTAAAGCGTCGGACTCCAGACTGTCACGACGGCAATTTGAGTTCGAGGGTTCAAGTCACCGGCCGGCGCGTTGTTTCCTTGGGCAAGGAACTTCACCTCGATTGCCTACCTAGCCACTGGGTGGCCAAGCCAGCCCAAGTCAAGTGCCGGGTAAATAGAGATGGTGACTCGATAAAAAAAAAAAAAAACAGCGGGCGGAAGGCAATGGCAAACCACCGCTCTAAATTGCCAAGAAAAATCGCGGAAGCCCATGATCGTCAAGGCCGCGGTGACCGAAGGGTTAGAGCGTCGGACTGTCACGACGGCAATCTGAGTTCAAGGGTTCGAGTCACCGGCCGGCGCGTTGTTCCCTTGGGCAAGGAACTTCACCTCGAATGCCTACCTACCCACTGGGTGGCCAAGCCAGCCCAAGTCAGTGCTGGTCCCAAGCCCGGATAAAATAGAGAGAATGATTACCTAAAAAAGGTAACACCGGCACTCTCCGTGGAAAGGAACTGGGGACCCTACCACGTACTCACTCCAAGAGCATCACAGCATGAAAACTACAATTAAGTATCATGCTGTGACAACGGCGGCTCAGACATGAACCTACCGTTAAAAGAAGAAAGAAGAAGATATATATATATATATATATATATATATATATATATATATATATATATATATATGTATATATATGTATGTATATATAAAAGTGTGTGTGTGTGTAGGTAGGTATGTGTGGTTTCTATATGTTTGTGTATGTGTGTGTAAATATATATACAATATATGTGTTCGTATATTTACAACAAGGATCAGAAAAATAACACATCGCTCACTGAAAGGCCTTCCACACTGTTAAATCAAACCTTATGATATTTTCGACATAGCTTTGGCTGGAAAAGCAAGCCACGCATGATTCCCAAAACTTTCTTTTATAATGGGACGAAGGAAATTACTGCGAAGATCAAAGAAGCTTCAGGATGATACCAGCTGGTAACTGGATAAAATCGGTTGTTGTTGAGCGGGCATCTCCATCTACTGTAAAGTCAAGGGAAATTCATATACACAACTTGTAAACATGATCGATATTTGTACTGCTTAAGTAGCGTTCATCCTCGAATTGGGGAATTTGAATACTAATACTCATCTATTTTGCAGTTACATATAACTGGTTGCAAAAGAAACAAACACAAATTTCGTACATGTTGTGGCAAATGCATG
>NC_051387.1:37951545-37954045 GCF_015228065.2 Penaeus monodon
AACAAACTACAATCGAAATTGCATCTCATAAGGGGGAAATGTATAATTACATTTCTGTGCTCTCGTTCAAGAACAGTCTATAGCTATGTTTTTCACACAAAGAACAACACCGTTACAACTGATTTACTTTACATTTAAATGGAAAAGCCAACACTGCATCCACACATGACGAATGAAAGTGTTTTTCCCGAAGTGTAATTAAATTCTCTTGTCAGTAGTCTATATCAGAATGACGTGGATGATTATAAAGTTCCGTCAGCAAATCTGTTGACCTGTGATTGATTGGTGATTAGCTCCTGATCTCTTCCGGGAACGACAGAGAGCATCAACATTTTCAATTTACCTCTTGACTTGCGATTCTGAGTGACTAGTGCACATGCTTCCAGCGTAGGCCCTCGTGATATCCGTGAAGGGTCTCAATCTAGGGGCCACGGCAAGGGTTTAGGGGGCAGCGGCAAGGATTTGGGGATTTATTTAGGGTTTAGGATTTTTGGTGATGATAATGAGACGGACGGAAGGCTTTGAAGGGGCCAACAAGAGTTTAGGGGGCAACAGGTAAAGTTTTGGGGTCGGGTGAGAAGGGAATAAATAGGAGAATGATTACGAAAGGACCACCGGCATCTCCGTGTAAAACTGGACCCTACCACGTACTCACTCCAGAGATAATGAATAAAAATGAAGTATCATGGTGTGACCACGGCGATCAGATGAACTAAAAGAAGGGCAGAGGTTAGAAGGAAGCAGCGGTAAAAACTTCGAGAGGTGACGGCAAGGGTTTTGGAACCAAAGCAAGGGTTTAGGAGGCAATGACAATCAGTCTTGTTTAGTGACATCAGTTTTTTAAACCATATAAATCTGTATTTTATTTTGACATCAGTTGTGGGGATATCGGATAGAAAATGGAAGTAGCAGGGATGTAAAAAAATCCTCACGATGGGAATGGAGTGAAAAAGGCAAAGGACCATTGACTGACTGCATTAATGCATGTTTTAGGAGAAATATGCAGCTGCACACACACACACACACACCACACACACACACACACACACACACACACACACACACACACACACACACACACACACACACACACACACATATGACGTACACATGGAAAGCCACATACACACGTAAACAGACATTTTCATGTCCTTTCATCAACACAAACTTTCGGTAAATAAACGAAGAAATGTGTCGCAGATGTGATTCTACATGCCTTCCTGAGGGTCCTCACGCCTGGCACACATCTGGACATGGAGTGCTCTCGCAGCCTTCACCTGTTTTAATGAGCAAAAACTTTCGGGTGATTCTTATGTCATATTGTTCACCTGGGTTGATAATCGCCGATCAGAAAACTTAAGAATCGGTGATCCTTGGTTGCAGAAAAGTAGATGGATATTTGAAAAGTATAATTAATTATCTGCCTTTAAACATTGACAGTTGTGAATTCTGATTTTCTATAATAAAATCATATTGTAATTTTATTATCAAAAAGTTGTTCAAGAACTTAACCAGTAGTTTACACAGTCTACGAAAGAGGTTTCGTTGATATATCTATCTTTTTTGTGGGTGTTTGTTTGTTTGTTGTGTGTGTGTGTGTGTGTGTGTGTGTGTGTGTGTGTGTGTGTGTGTGTGTGTGTGTGTGTGTGTGTGTGTGTGTGTGTGTGTGTGTGTATGTGTTTAATTTAGCCGTGGAAAAAAAAATCACATTAATTTCGTAAAATGTGGTGTCTGTATTGTAACTTCTTGCGTAAGGCTCTTGCCGAAGCTGTCATTATACACAAAAAGTCCACTTCACACGACAGAGAGAGAGAGAGAGAGAGCGAGAGAGAGAGAGAGAGAGAGAGAGAGTGAGAGAGAGAGAGAGTAGACAGGGAGAGAGAGTAGAGAGAGAGAGAGAGAAGAGGAAGAGAGAGAGAAGAGAGAATTTTTTTTTAGCCCTTCCCTTTAATTTAGCACAATAAAATTCTCACCTCCCATTTCCAGATCTGTTTGGAAGGAAATGACCACAAGATGAACTAGACACAGCTGGGTGGGTAGATGTTATCAAGGCGAGAATGAAAATAAGTTTGCCGACAGAAAGTTAAATTTCTTTACCCTTTCCCAAAAACAAAGTTTAGACGCCGGAATAAGATCAGTCACAAGTTGTTGATGTTTGAGACGCCAGAAAGAGGAGAGAGAGAGAGAGAGAGAGAAGAGAGAGAGAGAGAGAGGAGAAGAGAGAGAGAGAGAAGAGAGAGAGAGAGAGAGAGAGAGAGAGGAGAGAGAGAGAGAGAGAGAGAGAGAGAAAGAGAGAGAGAGAGAGAGAGATGATGAGGGGGGATGTATATTTTGGGTGTTGGATGATGATTAATAATTTTTTGATAATAAAATTAATAAAATAAGATTTTGGTGTAATATGGTTTGGAAATTGATGATGACGTGTATATGTTTTTTGGTGACCCGTTTAGGTACAATATATAATACAGAGGGTTGATATGGTAATGATCTGATGTGTTAT
>NC_051387.1:37981545-37999045 GCF_015228065.2 Penaeus monodon
AGTGCTGGTACCAGGAGCCAGAGATCCTCATTTTCTGGGACCTAGCACAAGTACGTATATATATATATATATATATATATATATATATATATATATATATATATATATATATATATATATATATATAGATAGATAGATAGATAGATAGATATAGATATATATCTATCTATCTATCTATCTATCTATCTATCTATATATATATATATATATATATATATATATATATATATATATGTGCATATATATGTATATATATACATATATATGTGTTTGTATATATATGTATATATTTACATACAGAGACACTATCTCAATAAAAACGCTGTTAGGAAAGGCAATGGGAAATCACCTTGACCGAATTAACAGAGAATAGAGAGTCATGGAGAAAATCGATGCCAAAAAGGATCTGTCATAGGTCAGCACAAGAATACTATATATATGTGTGTGTGTGCGCGCAAGCCTGTGTGTTTATATATACATACATATGTGTGTAAATGTATATTTACATATAAATATACATACATACATATATGTATATTTATGTATACACGTATATATGTGGAAGAAAAACCTACAATACAAAAACTAGATTTATTGAAGGTGAGACTACAATTTTGAAAGCCAACCTGGATTCCATCTTCAGGAAGATGGAATCCAGGTGGATTTCGAAACTGTAGTCTCACCTTCAATAAATCTAGTTTTTGTATTGTGGGTTTTTCTTCCACATATAATACTTGAGTAATGATAGCGAAGTTTTACGCTCACTCCCCGTGGGTACTCGGTGGAAATTGATTTAGCAATTCAAATCCTGAGTCAGAAGTACTGAGGTATATTTAAGAAAGATGGAATAATGCAATGCCGCATTGATATCAATAAATAACAACCCTCCCTGACCAGGACTCGAACCTAGGTCACTCCGGGTATGAAACCGGAGGCCAGTGCTAAACCAACCACGCCACACGACCCACTAAAAGGAGTATGCAACTAGGATCTTACTAGCTCCATAGACATTACATATCTACTCATACTTGAGTAATGATAGCGAAGTTTTACGCTGACTCCCCGTGGGTACTCGATATCATTTCGGCATTGCATTATTTCATCTCCCACTATGGTTGTCACCACGTGATGGAACACAAAGGCAAGCCATTTCGTACTGGACTACCGCTGAGCAGACCATCTTTCTCGGCCATAAGAGAATAATCTCACAAACACTCACACCCTTTCTCCGTCATAGATTTCAATATTCTATCCTCTCACTCACCCCGCCAAGACATCACTATCTCGGAGTCACTGTTGATTTCTAAGATGAAACCCGAGCTAAACACCATTGTTTACTAACTATCTGCTTCTCACCCCTGACTATCACCCAAATTGTTAGTTTTATTTTATCATTAATTCTGTTTTTTCACTGTATATATTCTTAACACATCATTATTGTTTGTTCGCAGTTTGTTTTTATTATTGTTCACGCTTATGAAAGTTCGAATTATCTCTTATGTACCGGTGTTGATTTAATTATTTTTTTCTATTTTCTAATGTATGCTAGTTTGGTTCAATATGATGGTGGTGATATGATTCATCTTCGAAAAGTTTAATAATAAAAATGAAACTAATTATGGCCCCTTAGTTTTCCTTTTCATTCTGACTACACATACACACACACACGTGCGTGTGTGTGTGTGTGTGTGTGTGTGTGTGTGTGTGTGTGTGTGTGTGTGTGTGTGTGTGTGTGTGTGTGTGTGTGTGTGTGTGTGTGTGTTAGCAGTCGCTATAAAACTATCATTACTCTTTCTGACTTAACAATGTGATACGACGACGAAAACGGCTGGAAGAGTGCAGTGAGCTCGACCTGATATTGGTATCCTGGCAGGGGCGTTATTTGGGGGAGGGGTAGTGGATTCCCCCCCGACAGCCACAATTTTTAACTTATACTAATTACACCAATATAGATACCTAGAACAACGATTTTTTTGTAATTTTTTGTTCACTTCGCTCGGCTACATTTTAGAAAATTAGGGTTTTGAAGTGTTATTGATATTTCGTGTTACCGCCATCAGCTTGGCGCACGCTGGCAAGTCTTATGTAGCATGGATGTCACTAACGCCGCCGTTAACTTGCGTCCGTAGGCAGAGCGCAATCACTCCCCTGCCGTAATTGCTTGGGTAACGACGATATTCCGATTGCGGATATCATCTTGGGGGAAGTCTCTGCCCATGGCTGCCCAAACATTCTCAGTGAGACTGAGATCTGGCGATCTGGGTGAATGTTGCCGAAATCACGCCTTCACGACACTCATGCGGAAAGGGCCTCACCGACGGTAGAAAATCTCTTTCAGGATTTCCACGTTGGTATAACCCATAAATCTGACGGGCCCGACATCCCTCAGCTCCTCGACACCACTTCTGTGCATCCACTCAAGCTGCCTGGTGATTTCTACGTGCTGTTGCCAACATCCCTTGTAGTAGTTATGGACTTAAAAAAAGAAAAAAAAAAGAAAAAAAAAAGAAAAAAAAGACGAAAAAATATATATAATAATAATAATAATAATAATAATAATAATAAAATAATAATAATAATAATAATAATAAATAACTAAGAAGAAAATGGCTCATGGTAAGGGAATGTGGCAACTAACTACTTTCTCAAATCCAGTAAGATGTGAGGGGTACCGCCACTGAGTTTTCCATTACCTCATGAAACCCATGCAATATTATGCGAGCTTTCTATTTGTCTTTCACATAGCACATTGATTTATAGTTTTGAATGACATTTGTTTGATCATCTTCCTCCTTCGTGCATTTACAGTGCCCAATTCTGGCCTTGTCGCTTGGTTTCACTAGATCCACAGAGACACGGTTGGCTTCGCAATACTTGATAGTTCGTTTCTTGATTGTCCCCCCAGAATAAAGCATAATTATGGCGATACAAATGGTCTATAGGGTGGCATTTCTAATATTAATATGATATGAGCCATATCTGAAACACTCTTCGAACACATTATATAAAGCTTCATCTGTTCCGAGCTTTGAAAACAACAAGTACCAACATTTCCGAATCAACTCCTCGCGATCGTTTAGGTTTCATCTACCCCCGAGTAAAGATATTTATCCATATATATATATATATATATATATATATATATATATATATATATATATATATATATATATTTTTTTTTTTTTTTTTTTTTTTTTTTTTTTTTTTTTTTTTTTTTTTTTTTTTTTTTTTTTTTTTTTTTTTTTTTTTTTTTTTTTACATTATATATGTATTGCCTCTTATTTCCATTTTTGTCTTTTTTATGCTTCTTCATCCTTCAATAAATATATTAATAAACTTGTATTTCACTCGTACATTTTACCAATAGGCATGAAGTAATTATTATAACTGCTTGAGATATTCGAATGCAATTTTGATATGAACTACCTAGATGGAAATATATCAGCAATTAAATTCACTATTAATTGCTCGGAAAATTAAGTGTGTAATTAGAATAGTTTAGTGTTTTTACCGAGTTTTCTTAGATAATTAAATCGTTAATATTGTTCGTTTTCGATCTTTGAAATCTGATAGGGATTCATTCTGACGTGAACACATTACGAGTTGGTTAAATTCAATAAAAATCGAAACCCTTTGCTGTCTAAAGGACCTATAAATGCATTATATTAAAGAAAAATATCTGAAATTTTACATTTGTTGCTGTAATGTATTTTATTCCATTGGCTCGTGTTACCGATGGAAAATGAATGAATATTTGTATTTATTTATTTATATACTGCAATATAAATAAGAGAATGTAACTGGGAGTGAAAAAATCGGTTACCAAAACCTTTAGCCACGAATATTGCACCGGGGAGCTAAACAAAATTGGAGCATTTCTATTCACTACGATTTAAACAAGGAAATATTTGAAAGCTTAACAAAAACAATTTCGGACTTTGAAACTCTACCTTTCAGCCAAATATATTAGAAAATAGTTAAAATTTGTCTTATTTCTGGACTGGGTAAGTAATGAGAAAAGGAATAGATTATATGATGCTAAATGAACAACAATATTATGTTAAGCACCGCAGATCCCGAATACAATCAGCGAATAGGTGAAGGCTCATAGGTTCTTTTTAGCTTAAGAGGAGATTCTCCACAGCATGCGCCGGATGCTAAATGTGCTCCATGGGCAGCCTTGAGTGAATAGATAGACACTTGCATTGGGACACAAACATGGGCAAAAGCGCGCGCGCAAACACACGTTACTATGTGTATGTGCATTCGTGTATATGATTATATATATATATATATATATATATATATATATATATATATATATATATATATATATATATATATATTATATATATATATTTTATATATAAATATTATATATATATATATATATTATATATATATATATATATATATATATATATAGTATGTATGTATGTATACACACGAGAGAGAGAGAGAGAGAGAGAGAGAGAGAGAAGAGAGAGAGAGAGAGAGAGAAGAGAGAAGAGAGAAGAGAGAGAGAGAGAGAGAGAGAGAGAGAGAGAGAGAGAGAGAGAGAGAGAGAGAGAGAGAGAGAGATTTATTCATACATACTTACTGTCAAAATAATAATAGTAATAATAATAAAGATAATAATAAATAAAATAAAATAAACGTAAAATAAAATAGATAAATAAAATTTCGTTACCTTTTCTTGTGGTCGACTAGGACCATAGCTACTCCGTGCTGTTGGCGGGGTATCTTGTTAGCCCCTAACATGGTTAGTGTTGCCATATGAGGATCTTATTACAATATTCGATTACCGAGACTAATGAACGATATTTTGAGCATGCGTTTGATGATCATGCGTTGTTTCGTCTATGTATTTATTTTGTAAATATTTTTATTTATTTATTATATTTATTTATTATTATTCATTTTTTGTGATCTATAAAATAAGTGTTTTGTATTATTTTACTGTAATCATATTTATCATTGTATCCAGTACCCGCTTAATAAATGAAATCATTAAACTATTATCAGTATACAAGGGTATAATGTAAAGCGAAATGCAGCACAGTATACCTAGGGTGTCTGTGGTTTGTAACGCTTGAGACTGTGATATAAATGCTTCCGATGGATTGGCAAATGCTTCACATGGATGCTTCAAAATTAATATGGATTGAGCGTGGTACTTCGTATATGCACCTTCTACGCCATGGAGATGTCTCACAGTCTGCGAGGAGCTGTCGTCGAGAGATCGCACCACGGCGTTTGGAGGCTGTTTTAGCGACAGGGGAGGGAATGCAAATTATTGACATTATAAACCAATATTATTTTTCTTTTAATCAACACTAATATGAAAGAACAATTATAGAGCATTATATAGAAATCCATGGTAACATTTGAACTCCATTATACGTCCGAGAGAGTTGCACTGAAATAAACAGAAAAATAACATTGGAAGACATGACCTCTTATTTGTCATCTGATAAATCAGAAAAAAAAGCGAAATGGTGAATACCAGATACTGACTCTTCCATATGTAGAGCAACATAATTTTGTGATAGGCACTGTGCAAATAAATATTTCGAAATGTTTCCTATATGTAGCGAATGTGACGGAAAACTGAAATCGCCTTGTCTTTCATTTCCCAGGAAATCATAGAAAATGTAGATTACGAAAGATTGAACCCTTTTGCAATGCCCTTACTTTTGCTCATATCCAAAATAGGGTGTAAATATGTGTAGACATTTATAGAAATAAACTACTAGATAGCCTTTATACAACACTGTTCTCTTGAACTTATATCCATCTCCCTTAACTCCAGACAACTACGGGAAATATAAACTTCAGCGAAAATGTATCCTCTGTCAGTGCCATCTCTTGGTTCTTAATTTCGCTGCTCTTTTACTTTTTCGTTTTTGTTGTTGTTGTTGCTTTATGCACATGTGTTGTTCGATATTATTCTACTACTTTTTTTCATTTCGAATACAAATAATCAAACTTACGTTTTACTAATTTTCAGTGACACCAGCACACACATAATAATGTTACTGTGTTGCAAAACTTACATTTGTAGGATTACGGTGCTACCTGGCTTCCCTCGCTATTCCGCAACACGTCAATTTTTCATAACTGTGTAAAGGGTGACGATATATTTTTTTCTGACTGTTACATACATACATACATGCATATATAAATTCGCATATACCTATAAGTTCATGAGTGAATACATACACACCTACACTCGGATACAAACTTAAGCAAACGCATGTATTCACTCATGAGCTTATCGGCCGTATACCTAATCCTTTGTCAACGCCATGGTCTTCGTATCGATACGGCCGTCGCAAGATTCAACGGACAATGACAAAGCCATATCACTAGTTGCCTGTTCAGTGAGACTGCGACAGCTCAGATTGAACACTACCAACTTTTGTAAATTACTGTACTTGTAACTGTAAATATGCAGTTGCGAAGGTATAATCAGATATATATAGGATTTACCTTTTAAATAAATTGTAAAACAACATTGTTAATTTACAGAAATGTATTCGAATCAAATTGGTAATTACATGAAATTAATTTCTGATAATCGGTTGGTAAGCCGCAAATGTATTTATGAAGCTCGTGCGTGAGAAGGAGGCTGCAATGAGCGACAGGTCCACAGTCCCAGGGGCTGCAGATCGAGAAAAGAAGGCATGGGAATCGATTGCAACGGCTTTTAACGCATGCAGTCCCGATCGAGAGGTGCTGTGATCATGTAAAACGGAAGTAAGTCACTAACCTAACAGATTTTATCATCATAATTATAATTGGTTACAATGTATAAGATGAACACACTTCACATCTACTAGACATTCAACAGAAGCATTTCTAACCTCTTCGTAGGTTAATAATGCAGATTAGAGGCTAGTATCAGAATTCACTCAAACTTGATTATGTTTCCACCTATATAAAATGAACAGAATTGAATATTATAACTGAATGTGTAAATAAATTAAGATGACATAACAGCAATATTACTTTATCTTTATCTTAAGCAGTATTAGCTAATGTTTTGAAAAGATGAGTATTTGTTGTTTTTGTTATTTAACAAACTCGTTTCTGTAATCATTAAAATAATTCTTAAAGTACTGGTTCATAAAAAGAAGAATAAAGTCTTTAGTCAATAAACTATAATATAATAAAGAACCATCGTGTGAACTGTGAAAGAGTTCATAAAATGTGCTAAATGGTAAGTGTAAAATGTTCATATTAGAGTTCAGAAAAAATATAGATTAAAATTTTAACTGTAAAGCGATATGACCCTTGCCCCTAACCCTACCATAGGTATGAACATTGTTGCATAGTAAACGCATTGCTTTTGGCTATTCGGTTCCCGTATGGCAATTTATTATCATTTCTATGCGAGATCAACACACTGGCTTTTTCTATTTTGCAGAGTTGCGCAAAAACAAAGTCAGTATCGCAGGAACATATCTAAAACTGGCGATGGGCCTTCTCCAAATCCTCTAAGTATGAGGAGGATATACAGCTTGTGTCTTCTATGATGAAAGATGAGCTTGCAATGAATGATGCTGACTTTTGAACCTATCAAGAACATTAAGCAGAGTAACAAAACGAGAAATAGTAGTGATCAAAGGAACAAAATGAATGTTTTCATTATATGTTAGTTTGGCTCTTTGAATCTATGTAAAATTTTTTTTTCCCTTTTTTTTCCAGCACTGTTTTACCCGTCCCACCCAAAAGATAAACAACTGCCCCCCCAAAAATTTTTCTGTACTGAGCCCTGCAACAGGATGGGGGGCTCTGCAATGTACGCTCCTTCCCCTTTTCTCCTGCCTTTTTGGGTAAAAAAACCCCGTCCCACAAGAACCCCGCATATCTGTACTTACATCCCTCACTTCACCTCGTACCACACCTTCTCCAACCCGAGGCCCTTGTTCCTGGGGGGACCTGTGCAATGGGGGAAAAGAGGAAAGGCACGGAGGTTTTTGGGAAGGGGCCAGAAGGGGCAAAACCCAAACATTATGCTGCAAAAAAGAAACACACACCCCCCAAAAAAATTATAAACAAAATTGGTAAGTGAGAAGCCCCCCCCCCCCGAAAAAAAAAGAAATTTTTGGTAGAGCTCAGAATCGAAAGAAAAAGAACAAAGGTGCAAAGAGGGAAAATAAAATTTTAGAAAAAAATAAAGAAGATAGGAAAGTTTTGATAGATTATTTTTAAAGACAAGGTTTACTTTTTAATTATTAAGCCATATTTAATTCATACAACTGATATATGTGTAAAAATTGTTTTGAATTAGAACGTATATTTTAAATATACTATGAACTGTGATGTGAATAAAAAAAGTTTTTTTGCCCTTAGAATTTATATGTTCCCTTATTTTTATATTTTTCCTGTTTTTAAAATATATATTTTTAAATTTATTTTAAAATTTGGGTTATATCTCTTACAATTTGAATTTTTTCCCTTTTTTCTCAATAAACTTTTTTATTTTTCCGTATAATGACTTTACTGCAATTTTTACAATGACACAAAGACCACACTGTTAAGGAATATATAAAGCCTTACTTCCTTTGAAGACAATCTTTTTTATTCCACGTGAAAACGCCCTTTACCAGAAGTGTTCATGCAATGGTCGTGCAAATTAGAATCAGTTTCCTTGCCCCCTGAAATTCAAGGTATATGGTTACATGGGCCCATGCTCACCCCCAAATGTTAAAAGTGGGGCCCATACCATCCGGGACGATTTTCTGCACTATTTCACGGGAAAATGACATGTTTTTTGTATTGGCCAAAATTTTGTTTCATTTTTTTTCCCAAAAACCCCAAACCCCCAAGACCTGAGTGCTTTTATTTCCTTCTTTTTTCCCTGGGGTTTGGGAGTAAAAAATAGAGAAAATAGATTGATTTGGAAGGTATATCCAAGGGGATTATACCCGGATTCCAGTCTGTGTTTAAAAACCCAAAATAAATGAAAAAACCCAGTACTGGGCATGCCCCTGCCAAAAACCAACCCCAAAAACCAGATATGGGAATTTCAGGGAAAGATTTAAGCCCAGACTTTAAAATTTTATAAAAACCCCCCTTTTTTTTGAATGGGTATATGTTTCCATTTTTATAAAATCCTTACACCGGAAATTTCACGAAGCTGAAGATTTGGTTCTTCGTTTGCTGTTCATGCTCAGGCGATGGGAATGTGATGAACTCTGGTGCAAGATTCTCGGGGGTTTTGAAACAACCAACACCCAACACAAACACACAAAAACACACCACACCCCACACACAAAACCCAAAATCACACACACACACACACAAACATATATATATAATAAAAATTATAGATTTTAAATATTATATATTAAAATTTTATAAAAATAAAATATAATATAAAAACCACACACCCACACACACACACACACACACACATAAAATTTTAATATATATATATATATTTTAAATTATAAATAAAATATAATATATATATAAAATTAGAAAATTATAATATATAATAGATAAATTTTGAAAATTATATAATCTATAAAATATAAAAAATATAAAATTAAAATTATAAAATAAATTATATATAAATATATATTTTAAAAAGGAAAATATATATATATTAATTATATATAAAACAAAAATATGGAAATATTATATATATAAATATAATTTTAAAATGTAGGTATGTATATATTATATTTTATATTTTTAAATAAAAAATAATATATTATAAAATTCCCATATTATATTTTATATTTATATTATTAATATAATATATATATAAAATTAATATTATATAATATAATTTTTTGCACACCCCAGAGCCCACCTGGGCAATCAGCTACGGGAAATCTGAAAACTGCCTGGGGCATAAAGTAGACCCGACGAGAACCTAAAGGCTAGGAGGTATGGGAAGGCCTGGAAAAACAAATATTAAAACAAAATTTAATTCATCTCTCTTCCCCTCCCTCTTCCTCTTCGCCTATCTACATCTCCGTCTCTATATATATAGCCTACATAAGAGTGAATATGAGTGAGTGTGTGTGTGTGTGTGTGGGGTGGGGTTGTGGGGGGTGTTGTGTGGGTGTGGTGGTAATGACGAGACATGTTATAAATCAGTTTATTTGAGAAAGAACAAGAGCTCTAGAGAACTTTATTTCGTTTTCTCTATCTCTCTCTCTCTCCTCCTTCTCACTCTCTTCCTTCTCACTCTCTCTCCTCTCTCTCCTCTCTCTTCTTCTCTCTCTCTCTCTCCCCCCTTCCCCTTCCTCCCCTCTCCCCTCTCCCCTCCTCTCTCTCTCTTTTCTCTCTCTCTCTCTCTCTCTTTCTCTCTCTCTGCTTCTCTCCCCTCCTGCTCCTCTCTCTCTCTCTCTCTCTCTCTCTCTCTCTCTTCTCTTCTCTCTTTTCTCTCTCTCTCTCTTTTTCCTTCTCCTCAAATTTTATCAATCTATCTATCTATCTCTCCCCCTTCTCCCCTCTTCCTTCTCCCCCTTCCCTCCCTCCGCCTTCTCCCCTTTTCCTCTTCTCCCCTTTCTCCCCTTCTCCTCTCTCCTTTCCCCATCTCTCCTTCTCTCTCTCCCCTCCTTCCCCTCTCTCCCCTTCTTTCCTTCTCTCTCTCTCCCCCCTTCTCTACCCTCTCCCCCTTTCTCTCTCTTTCCTTCTTTTCTCTCTCCCCTTTTCCCCTTCTCTTTTTTCTCCTTTTCTTTCCCTCTCTCTCTCTCTCTCTTCTCTCTCTCTTCTCCCCGCTCTCCCCCTTCTCTCTCCTCCCCTTTTCCTCTCTCCTCTCTCCCCTCTCTCTCCCCTCCCCCTTTTTTTCTTTTCTCTCTCTCTCTCCTCTCTCTATCTATCTATCTATTATCTATCTATATATCTATCTTCATCTCTCTTTCTCTCCCTCTCTTCTCTCTCCTCTTTTCTCTCCCCTCTTCTCTCTCTATCTCTCTTCTCTCTCTCTTCCCCCTCTCTCTCTCTCTCTCTCTCCCCCCTCTCTCCCCCTCTCTCTCTCTCTGAGTCTCCCCTATTATATATATATATATATATAAAAATATTATTATATATATATAATATTTAATATATATATAAATATATATAATAAAAATTATTTTAATATATATAAAATATATTTATTTTTATTTATTTATATTTATATACTTATACATATATAAAATTTTAGATAATATAAAATTTTTTTTATTTTATATATTTTATATATATCCTTTCTCTCTCTTTTCCTCTTCTCCTCTTCTCTCTCTCTCCCCTCTCTCTTTTCCCCTCTCTCGCCCCCTCTCTCTCCTTTTTCTCTTTTTTTTCCCCTTGTTTTCTTTTCTTCTCTCACTCCTTTTTATCTCTCTTCCTTTTCTCTATCTCTCCTTCTCTATCTCTCTCTCTCTCTCTCTCTCTCTCTCTTTTTCTTTTCTCTCTCTTTTTTTTCTTCTTTTTCTCCTCTTCTTCAAACTCTCTCTCCTCTTCCTCTATCTCCCCTTCTCTCTCTCTCTCCCCTCTCTTCTCTCTCTCCCCTTCTCTCTCTCCCCTCTCTCTCTCTTTTTCTCTCTCTCTCTTTTCCTTTTCTTCTCTACTCTACTCTCTCCCCTCTTCTCTCTTTTTCCCTTCTCTTCTCTCTCTTCTCCTCTTCTCTCTCTCTCTCCCCCTTTTCTCTCTCTTCTCTCCTTCTCTCTCTCTCTCTCTCCCCTTCCCCTTCTCTCTTCTCTCTCCTCTTTCTCTCTCTCTCTCTTTCTCTCTCTCTCTTCCCTTTCTCATCTCTCTCTCTCTTCTCTCTTTCTTCTTCTCCCCAAATTTCCTCTATTTTATTCTCTCCCCTTCTCCCCTCTCTCCTCTCTCTCCCCCTCCCCTCTCCCCTCACTCTCACCCTCCTCTCTCCCCTCTCTTTCCTCTCTCTCTCTCTCCCCTCTCCCCTCTTTCTCTCCCCCTCTCTTCTCTTCCCTCTGCTCTCTCTCTCTCTTCCCCTCTCTCTTCTCTCTCCCCTCTCTCTCCCTCTCTTTCATTTTTATGAATGATTAATGGCTCCTTTTCTTAATTTTAGTGTAGATATTTTTTGGAACGTTCCGCGGAAAAAAAAAAATATGTGTTTTAAAAAAAATTAATATTGCCCTTGAAAAATTGGAAAATAGTTTTTAAAAGCCCCCCCAACCGGGCCCTTTCCATCAAAATTCCAACTCTTTTTTTTTTTTTTTTTTTTTTTTTTTTTTTATTTTAAAACGGGTTTTGTTTCCCGGTTTTTAAATTTTTTATTTTAAAAAATGAGTACGGTACATCTTCTTTTGTCCCACCCCCAAAACTCCCGAGCTTGGGGGGATTTGGTAATCAATTTTTTTCGCCCCAAGTCACACTTCCCCCCGATAAATTTATTCCTTTAAAAAAAAATATCCAATTTTTTTTTTTCCCAAAAATGTAAAATATAAAACAAATTTAAAATTTCCCAAAGGGAAAAATTTTAAACAAAAAAACTGTAACACAAAAAACATTTGGGGTAAAAACTCCTTGATGTTTAATTTTTTGCCCTTTTTTTTTGTTATTCAAAGGTAAGGATGGGGGAAGAAAATTCCCGGTCGGGGTTTTGGGGGTTTGGCTAACTTAAAATTCACGCTAGGGGGAATTACAATGTATTTTTTCCTTCGAAAAATTTTTTTTATTTTTATGTTGGGGGCCCTTTCCCGGGAAAAATTATATAATAACGAAAAACCTTTAATCAGGGCGAGAACCCCTTTTGATTGATTTTGCTCTTTTTTTTTCTCTTTTTTTCTTTTTTTTTTCTTTTTTTTTTAAAGAAAAGGGTTTGGGTATTTGTTTTTATACATTTTTCTGTAACATAGTGCCATGTGATTCTAAATTGTTCTATAAAATTTTTTATGTTGTGCCATCCCCCTTTTTTGTTTAAAAAAGTTTTTTACGACGTTCGAAAAAGGGGGTTTTTGAACCAAAATTTAATGGGTAGATAATTTTTCCCTTCTTTCATCTACGATATAAAAAAAACTGCGTAAAAAAACCAAAATGTTTTCCAAAAAGTCTTAAAACCCCTCTCCTGAAGTCATTTAAAAATTTTAAAAGTTGGGCCAAATTTAAAGTAATTTTATGCGATCCTATTTACCCAAAACGAACCCCGGGAAAAACCTCAAAAAACAAATTAAAACCCCGGCCCAAAATTTTCGAACGAAAAAAGGTTTTAACTTCTCCCCAAAATTATTGTTTATTTTAATTCGGTGATTGCTTCTCGTGAAAAAAATGGTAATGTTTAATAATATGATAAAAATAATGATAACAACAAAAATAATAATAATGAAAATAAAAAATAAAAATAACAATAATAAAATAATAAAAATTTGAAAAATTTTAATAAAAATGAAAAATGTTTAAGGGATAATGATAATGTAATGATAATGGTAATAATAATGAAAATAAAAAAATAATAATGACAAGAAAAAAAAAAAAAAAGAAATAATAATTGTTTATACTACAACTCGACTACTCCCATACATTTTAATACAAACTACTACTACTATTTATACACTACTACTACTACTCCTACTAGTAAAAGGGAAATAATAAAACAATATCTTTTTCGTATCAATATTAAAATAATTTTTGTTTAATTAAAATAGTAATATCAAAATAAAACACAAATAAAAACCAAAAACCCTAAAATAAAAATGACATTGGTTGTAGTAGTGAAATAATAATAGTTTTAAGGATAGTGTTTATAATTGGAAAAAAATTAATGATTAGAAGGGGGAAAATATTGATTTATAATTGAAATAATTAAATCAATAATCCCAATAAGATTAGATGTCCCCAAAAAAATTTTTAAAAAGTACGGCTCCCACAAACATTATGGGGGCATATACTAAAATTTTAAATACCGGGTACTGAAAAAATAATATTGAAAAAGTACATAAAGATCAAGGGTTTCCCTTTTCTTTTAAATTAAATAAAGGTATACCTTTTGGGAATGAACAGAAATTTTCTGCGTTACTTGAAAACCCTTGTTTTTTTCTGTATATTCTTTGAAAATTTCTAATAAATCGGGCGCCCTGTCTGTAAGGGGCGTATTGAAGTTTTTTTGGGGGGTGTCGTTGAATGTTTTTTTGGAAAAAAACTTTTTATACGTTGACTCAGGGCAGGAAAAAATCTTTCCGGGGAAAGAAAACCCAATCAGAAAGTTCGTCAGCCGTGGGTTTTTTACATTTTTTAGGGGGGTTTTTGGGGGTTCTCCACAAAAATAAGAAAGAGAAATGTTTATTGAGATGGGCATATCACACTGTCGTATGTTTTTCAGTTTAACATTTGCTTTGTATCTTTTTCCCTTCCTATCGTTTTCTCTCTGTCTCTGTCTCTCTCTTTTTTTCTTTTCTTCTCTCTCCCCTCCCCTCTCTCTACCCCCTCTCCTTTTCTCTCTCTCTCTTCTTCCCCTCTCTCTCTCTCTTCTTCTTCCCCTCTCTCTCCTCCTCTCTCTCTCCCTCTCTTTCCTCTTCTCTCTTTTCCCCTTTTCCCCCCTCTCTCCTCTCTCTCTCTCTCTCTCTCCTCTTCCCCTCTCTCTCCTCTCTCTCTCTCTTCCCCTTTTTTTCTCTTTAGCCCTTTTTATTTTCTATCTACCTATTTTTCTCTTCCTCTTCCTTTCTCTCGCTCTCCCGTTTTTATGTAGTTTTTTATTTTTTTGAGTGCGTGCGTTTTGGTGTTGTGTGTGTGTGTGTGGGGTGTGTGTGTGTGTTTTTGTGTGTGTGTGGGGTTTGGGTTTTGGGGTGTGTTGTGTGTGGGGTTGCGTTGTGTGTGTGTGTTGGTGGGTTTTTGGGGTGGGGTGTGTGTGTGTGTGTGTTTGGGGTGGGTGTGGTGTGTGTGTGAGAGAGAGGAGGAGAAGAGAAGGGGAGGGGCATAAACTTTTCCCCCTTTTTCCCAATGATGTGTGGGGTGTGAGAGAGAAAGAAAAGGGGAGAGAGGGCAGTGACGAGGGTGAGGAAAGGGGGGAGACCCGACAAGAGGAAAAAAGAGAAAAGAAAGAAGGCAGAGAGAGAGCCAGAGTAAGAGCATGGGCCCAAAAATCGGCCTGCCCTTTGGGGCCCGAAGTTCCCTACCGGCTCCTACTCGCGGTTTAAACCCTCTGTGGGGTTAAAAGGGCGTTTTTTAGAAATCCCTTTTTCCTTGGGAATTTTGGGCCTTTTTTGGGCTTGGGGGAAAACCCCCCCGGATTGGGGATTCTTTTTCCCATTGCTTTTTTTTTTTTTCTCTCTCTCTTTTCTTCTCCAGAAACCCCTCTTGTATGGGTTTGAAGTCTGTTTTGAGTGACTCAACCTGTTTTTTTCCCATTTTAGGGTTAAAAGTAGTGTTTGTGTATATGGGCTGTCAATCCCCCTCTATTTTTTTATTTTTCTGTCTGGGCCCCCCCCGTCTAAAAGTTCCCAAAAAATTCCTGTTTTTTCCCGGAAACCCCCAACCTCTCTCTCCCCTCTCTCTTTCTCTCTCTTTTCTCCTCTCTCTCTCTTTTCTCTCTCTCTTTCCCTCTCTCTTCCCCTTCTCTTTTCCCTCTCTTCTCTCTCTCTCTCTCTCCCCTTCTCTCTCTCTCTCTCCTCTCTTCTCACTCTTCTTCCCCTTCTCTCTCTCTCTCTCATTTGATATGAATGATTAATGGCTCCTTTTCTTAAGTTAGTGTAGATATTATGGAACGATATCCGCGGAAAGAGAATATGTGTTTTAGGAAAATTAATATTGACCTTGTAAATGGATAAGATAGCTTTTAAGCCCACCCACTCTGCCTTTCCCATCAAAATTCCAACTTTTTTTTTTTTTTTTTTTTTTTTGTCTGAACAGTTTGCTTCCGGTTTTAATTTTTTATCTTAAAAATGAGTACGGTACATGCTTCGTGTCCCACCTCCAACTCCCCGAGCTTCGTGGACTTCGTGTAATCAATTTCTTTCGACCCGTCACACTTAACCCGATGAATTATTCCATTAACAAATAATATCCATATTATTTGTTCCATATGTATAATATCAACAAAGTTAAATTCCAACGGAAAATGTGACAAAAAGAACTGTAACACAGCAACATATTGGGTGAACTGCCTTGATGTTTATTTTTTGTCTTGTTTTTGTTATTCTAGGTAACGGATAAGGGGAAGAAAATTCCGGTCAGGTTTTGGAGGCTGTGCTAACTTACAAATCCACACTATGGGGATTACAAGTGTATTTTGTGCTTCGCTAAAATGTTTTTTATGTTCTATGTATGGAGGGCATTTCCGGCAAATATATAATAACGATATACCTTTAATCACGTCGAGAAGCTCCTTTTGATTTGATTTCTGCTCTCTTTTTTTCTCTTTTTTTCTTTTTATGTTCTTTTCTTTTTAAGTAAAGGGTTGTATTTGTATTATACATTGTTCTGTAACATAGGTGCCATTGTGATTCTAAATTGTTCTATGAAATTGTTTATGTTGTGCCATCGCCCTTATTTGATAAAAAAGTCTTTTACTGACGTTCGAAAAAGAGGTTTGAACCTATTAATTAATAGGGATAGATAAGTGTTCTTCTTTCATCTACGATATACAAAAAACTGCGATAAAGAATCCAAATGATTTCTAAGTCTTCAAACCCCTCTCCTCGTAAGTCACTTAAATTAATTAAAAGTTCGGCCTAATTTTCAAGTAATATTATTGCGATCCTATTTACCCAAAAGCGAACGCCGGAAACCTCAGAACTAATTAAAACACGACGAAATTCGAAGAAAAAAGAGTTTCTAACTTCTAACAAAATTATTGTTTATATGAATTCTGGAGAGTGCTTCATCGTGATAAAAATGGTAATGGTAATAATATGATAAAAATAATGATAACAACAACAATAATAATAATGATAATAATAACAATAACAATAACAATAATAATAATAATAATAATAATGATAATGATAATGAAAATGATAATGATAATGATAATGATAATGATAATGATAATGATAATATAATAATAATGGTAATAATAATGATAATAATAAAATAATAATGACAAGAAAACAGCAATAATAATGATGATACTACTACAACTACGACTACTACCACTACTACAACTACTACTACTACTACTACTACTACTACTACTATTACCACTACTACTACTACTACTTCTACTACTACTACTACTACTAATATTAATAATAATAATAATAATAAAACAATATTATTATCAGTATCAATAGTATAATAAGTATGATAATAACAATAGTAATATCATAATAAAACACTAATAACAACAATAACTATAATAATAATGACATTAGTTGTAGTAGCTGTAGTAATAATAGTATTAAGGATAGTGATTATAATTGGAATAATAATGATTAGAACTGGGATAATATTGATTTATAATTGATAATAATTAAATCAATAATACAATAATGATTATGATGTACAAAGCAATTTTAAAGTACGGCTCCCAGCAAACATTATGGGACATATACTAACATTGAAATACCGATACTGAAAATATATATATTGAAAAAGT
>NC_051387.1:38011545-38016545 GCF_015228065.2 Penaeus monodon
ATATATATATATATATATATATACATATATATATCTGTGTGTGTGTGTGTGTGTGTGTGTGTGTGTGTGTGTGTGTGTGTGTGTGTGTGTGTGTGTGCGCGCGCGTGTGTGTGTGTGTAGAGAGAAGGAAAGAGAGAATGAAGGTAACGGAAAGAGACAGAAAGACACTTTATTTAAATAGAAATCGATGAATAGATGCACTGACAGAAATGTGAAATGGTATAATGTTGAGCAATATAAGCTAAAATAGAGAACAGACATGAAAATCGGAAAATGCTTGCGGAACGCTTTCGCACAGAGCTGGAAGGAACGAACAACGTGTGTGATTCAGCTTGTAATTGGCAATTAAAAGGAAATAGTTAAAATATCCTCATCTATTCCAGCACTGCCTCAATCAACTGGACTGTTAACCCGTTTTCCGCACTCAAACATTTTGGTCCAAGATCATTCATAAATAATGAAAATGAGACTTTTAGGAGGTGAAGTATTAATCATTACTAATTAATCGTTTATTGGCACGGTATTGGCATAAAATTGTCCTAATAATGATATAATAATAACATTCATTAACATTAACATTTAGATGACAATATTCTCATTGTGTGTGTGTGTGAACATTGTCTTTACAATACTTCAATAGCAATAAAACAAACGGATAAAGAGGATATATTGTCAAAAACGCTTTTGAAAGAAGACCTGCATTAACAACGAGAGCGTAGAACATGCAGGCACAAAGATTTGACAGGGAAGTAATTCATATCATATTTGACAGAACAAGTGCCCACTCTCTAATATGCACAACCAATCCAAGATTATTCTCTCTTACTTACAACGAAACAATTTTTGAAATATAAAGAAATTAAAAGAAAAGGCATATACAATAGTGTCGACGATAGGAAGGCATATTGTATAAATGTAAACAATGGAAAGCTTCAATCCGCACATTCTGTTTGGGATTACACTATGATGTTATCAGATTGCCGGTTATAATCTACAGGCGAGACCTAATTCGCTCACAAGGTTATCAGAATGCTCTGTGATGGAGGTGCATGGATGAATACGTGCTATTCCTTCCCTGGTTTACTACAGTTCTGTTTACTTAGTGGAAGTCTTGTGCTCTTTTGAAAATGAGAAATCTTATATCTCATCCCTTTCAGATGAGGGGGGGGGGGGCAATAATAAAATATTTGCTGTTATTGCTATGCTAAATTACTTATACGACCAATTGTTGCTTTTATCATTATAATATTTTTATTGTCACTGTTTTTTTCTTCTTATTACCACCACAAATTTATTATAGTTGATTGGTTTTAGCGCTACCATTACCATATTTCGTCACTACCATTTCCTAAATAAATTTCGGTGAAATCATTTACTATTACCATTACAGTTATGATTTTTCTTAAAATTCTTGTTCATAATATTTGCCATTACATTAATAATGATTCATTATTACTATTGTCATGCGTGTGTGTGTGTGTGTATGTGTGTGTGTGTGTGTGTGTGTGTGTGTGTGTGTGTGTGTGTGTGTGTGTGTGTGTGTGTGTGTGTGTGTGTGTGTGTGTGTATGTGTGTGTTCAGCATATATATGCATATATATCTATATCTATCTACCTATCTATCTATCTATCATTCTATCTACCTATCATTCTATCTATCTATCAATCAATCAATCAATCAATCAATCTATCTATCTATCTATCTATCTATCTATCTATATAAATGTGTAAGTATAAATAATACATACACACACACACATATGTAAACAGGCCTACATATATATATGTATATGTATATGTATATGTATGTATATATATATATATATATATATATATATATATATATATATATATATATATATATATATATATATACATACACACATACATATTCATGTATAATTTTAGGTATATACATTTACAAAACAAAACAAAACAAAAGTAATACCCTTCCTTAGACTGCACCTACTGATCCAAGGGCAGCCGGCAGGCCACTCCTAACGCAGGAAAATTGAATGCAGCAGGAGGAGGTCTTAACTTAGAAGCCAATTTCTAAAGATCAGACTCGATATCTCAGACGGTAACTTGATTACGGCGTCCTTTCGGTTGCTTGATGGATTGCTGAAACCGCCGCTCGATCGATGAGTCACGGTTAATGATCAATGGAGCTGCTCCCGGTTGAGTGCTCTCTATGCAGGGCGCTTTTTTTTATTAATTTTTGTTCTCATATTTTTTGTGTATTTTGTAGGGTTTTCTGTTGCTATAATCATTTTATTATCATCACTGGTGTTAGTATGGATTTGGTTACACTTATTATTTCTTTTATCATCATTATTTCTAATAGTAGTAGTATCGTTATTTGTAGTATTATCATTACCATTACTGATATTGGTTACTATTATAACAATCGTATTATGATTTTGATAATAATGAAATCAGTAATGATAATAAAATCAATGATAATGATGATGATAACCACAAGAAGGGTGATCAGAACATTGACATGTTATTGAATATTATCATCAGAAAATTCTTATTACCATTGTAATTAATATTATTAATCAAATATATATATATATATATATATATATATTAATATATATATACATATATATATATATATATAAAATATATTATATATTAATATATATATTATTATGATATGTAGTATGTATGTATTGTATATATATATATATATATTATATATATATTATATATATAATATATATATATATATATATATATATATATATATATATATATATATATATTTTATGTTTGTTGTGTAGTTGGTATGTTGTGAGTGTATGTGTGTTAATTATATTATATATATATTTTATATACTATATTATATCATATCTATCTATCTATCTATATATTATTATTTATATATACTATATATATATCATATATATATATAATACATTCACACACACACACACACACACACAACACACACACACACACACACACACACACACACACACACACACAACACGCAAAAGTATATATATATATAATAATATATCATATATATATATATATATATATATATATATATATATATATATATATATATATATATATATATATATATATATATATAAATATCTATTATTACCTGTCTACCTGTCGATCTCCCCATCTTTTTTATTAAAGTTTCCCCTTGTTTGTATTTTTTAAACAAAACGGCTTGTTTGTTTAACAGGAAAGCCTTTCCATACATTTTCTGCTATTTTTCACACAGGAACTCAGTTGGAAAATGAAAATTGCAGGCGTTGTGATGCTGAATTTTTAAAGCTTGGCAAACTGAAGGACATGGTACACATGCAATAGTGTTTGTGTTTGTTTTTGTGTGTGTGTGTGTGTGTGCGTGTGTGTGTGTGTGTGTGTGTGTGTGTGTGTGTGTGTGTGTGTGTGTGTGTGTGTGTGTGTGTGTGTGTATGTGTGTGTGCATTTGTATACAGTGCATTTATGATTTCTCGTATGTCTGTACAAACACCCACCTATGTGATAAAGTGCAAAGTGCATTATTCATTACTTTTAGAACTATTATAACTTGCATCTTCCACACCCGATTTAAACCCGTTTTAAATTTCTTTAACATTATATAAGGTGATCGAATTATTATTATAATTATTATTATTATTAATTATTATTAATTATTATATTATATTATTATTATTTTTATATTATTATTATATTATTATATATTATTATATTATTATTATATATTATTATTATTATTATTATTATTATTATTATTATTATATTATTATTATTATTATTATTATTATATATATTATATATATTATATTATTATTATATTATTATTATTATATTATTATTATTATTATTATTATTATTATTGGTATTATTATTATTGTTATTATTATTATTATTATTATTATTATTGACGTAGCATTCTGGTGTGTACATAAAAAGAATATAAAACTTTAATCATAAAATGAAAGTACCATCCTTCCTGTTTCCATTAATAATTTCCATTCCACACAGACACGCACTTACACAAATAAGTTCACAGGTATCTTATGAAAATATATTAATTATGATTAGCTAATTGTGTTTTTTCTCAAACCATGAACCTCTGCGCTTCTATAGAGGATATTCGAAATATCCTTTGCATAAAAAAAAAAATAAATAAATAAATAAATAAAAAAAAACAGCACCTAGGTCAGGCTCTACAACTAAGAAAATTTGCTCCTGGATATTTGTTTCTTTGACCTTCCTGTAATCATTTCCCTTACTAGTTGCTTTTCACCTGTCCGTTTTATACCGATCGTCACACATTTCTGTCGTTGTCCTTGAAACAATAACTCTTTTAGGGATGTCTGCATTTTGCATTCACTCCCTACGTTCTTCTTTCATCCGCTGTGCCTCTGTGTCCCTCTGTTACTCGAGTGTCTGTTGGAAGAAAAATTTTGGTTGAAAATAAATCTTGCAGGGGCTGAAAGAGACCAGATTATATTCTCTTTGTGTAGGAAGCAGAATCACAAATGGAGTCCTCTGCTTTGCTTTTATTTTCATGGTTGGTTTGATGTTCTGTTGATAGAAAGTTTGGGACTTGTTTCAAGACATTTGTAAAGCTCTATCTATTCATTGCGATACCTTGTATTGCCGTAAAACACAACACATTTTTGTACTTTTTCTATAGTCATAGTTATTCATCATTATTTTGTGTTATTGCGTAAATCATCTATTATCATTCATTAGCATTATTATCATTACTTTTTAAAATTATTCGTCATATATTATTTTTCCAATTCCAATTATGGGTTGCGAACTGTTATTATATTATTATCAATTTGAATTAGGATTCATGTACCGCCCTAATTTTCCAGCTGTCGTTATGATCATATTTTATGAATATGATGTATGATGTGCATGATATGATATGATGATTATGTTTATGCGTCACGAATTGTGCAAGGTTATTATATAAGCGGAGATGATGGGATGATGATACTGATGATGATGTGA
>NC_051387.1:38061545-38064045 GCF_015228065.2 Penaeus monodon
TTGCAAAGTTAAATATAGTATTCTCATTATTATATTTATTTATTAGGTATATTATATAATTCTTTTTTTTTACAATTTAGATTTAATTCATCTGTTATTCTATTAACACACGCACATACCCACACCCATACACCCACCCATCTCACCCCAACCACACACACTCACTCACTCACTCACTCACTCACACAATTGCACGTGCTCAAAGTCAGTCGCATACCCAATGCATGTACATATATCATTGACAGTCATGCCCACCTCATCTCACTGTTATGGTATGATAGTTAGACCTTCCCTCAGGAGAATACCCCGCGGCCATGCAGCACGGCGTGTCATCGTGCATGTCCCCTCCCTCCCTGGTGACCGTGGCACTCGTGGCACTGCTTGCTCAAATGACAGCAGCCTTGACGCTGACCTTGCACCTGCCGTTGTCGTCTCCGAGGCAGCATCGAAGCTCCACGCGCACCACTCTTCATAAAACGGAGGGCAAGACCGCGGCCGAGCGATGGGAGGAGTCTTTGAGACCTTCCGACGCCCAGGGAGGACCACGTGGGCGGGGAGGCACTGGCAACAGCTTACTTGCCACGCCTACACAACGCGAATTTTCATAGTGGATAAACCAGTGTTGCCAATCTAGAAATGACTGTCCTTTATAAGGTGGAGTGTGAAGTATTTTATCTCGCTGTGCACACGGTCAGCATATTTTCTCTGCCATGCGAGAAATAACAGACTTCCAGTCCAATGCGAATGGACATTATCATGTTTTATACTAAGGGTTAATTACAACATATGATATTTAACTTTTAAACCCGGGTCCATGATGTCGAAAGAGAATATAGTGACTACATATGTTCATGACTTATACGATGGTTTTCTCTCCGTTAATATGTATATATGTTTACTTCGAACCCAGCCTTGCATACAAACTGATGATGTGTAAAGATACAGTAGATTCGAATGGTTATCGGCCTTAAAGTGTATTTGGATTCGTGCTAGTAGGAAATATAGAAAATATACCTTTTTATTGATAATAGTCCTTTTTACAGCCAAGTTGAATCTGGGAGGTAGATGCTATGTCATAACATGCAGTGTTTGTAATACCATACTAAAATACAAATTGCTATATTCATTTTGTAATAAAAAGTTAGAATAATAGAAGTTTTATTAAGATAATACAGGTACTTTGACGGCGATACATTTGAATGTTTCTGTTCAGTGAGTATCAGAAACAAGAATGTAGTATGCAAGAATGTTTGTATGAATAACCATGTATATATACATATAAATAGGACCGTGAGAGTATGCAAGTGTACAGTAATATTTACGTGTGGCGGTTGTATGCATGGCGGGACGAGAGAGCAGTGGCGTGGAAGTTCGCCCTCATATTTTATACTCAGAAAATACCTACAGAAGATTGCCGCATAAAGTCTGAACATGTAGAGGTAAATAGAAATACAAACCCGGGTTTAAAAGCTGTCTCATGAAGTATTTCATAGGAGCATATACATATGTGTAAATATATAAACAGCTGAGTTGTGTTTAAGTATGACTGAACACAGATTTCTTTGACTAGAATATTTGTATCAGATTCGGTAGTGAACGAGTATAAGGTGGTGTTATACACTTCCCGCTTTGAGAACATAGGAGTTTCACACAAGGAAAATAACACAATAAAAAACGTAAGCATTCACACAAACAAATTTACGCGCATATAAACACGGACAATTTCCCCACACATATAAAAGGAATAGACAGGAACGTAAATAATATTTGTGTTTGCATATCCATTGCGCATAAAAACCTACGTGTGGGAAGTAAGAACGATAAATGTGGATTATTGTTTCATTTGGCATGCTTTACAAAAATTAATGGTATTGACAGATCTCTTTCTTTAATTCACACATCCACATTATACCATTGAATATCTTTTCGCATTTTTATGTTTGTGTACTCATTTGTGTTGATCCAGCAGCTGCTAAACTATAACAAAATGAAGAACAGCAATAGTTCTAGTCTCATAATATTCCTCAGCATAGCACCAACATTTGTCTTCGAGTATACATTTTCATATACTCATGTACACTGACTCACAAATCTACCCTCACACTCGTGCACATCCATAACAAATAAATGCAGTTACAACAGACATATCTATATAAGAATAAATAAATCACATATAAACACACAAACAAACTAATCGATTGTTCAGTGCGATAAGACAACATCTGTCGGCTGCTTGGATGTCGGGACATACAATTCTTTGTGAAATATTTATGTTGCGCAACTAAAAGATACCGTAGCAAAGAAAGAGGGAAAAAGAGTGAAAAATGACCCATTCCCTGTGCGTTCTGGGTAGCCTCCATAAATAACTTGTCTCAAGCAGAAACCATCTGTTTCGATACTGCCAGGGAGATTATCTTATACCCAGTAGCTGTTTATCTCATAAGGTTACATTCTAGCGTTGTTATATTGCACCTATATCAATTCTTAACGAGTCTCCCCT
>NC_051387.1:38066545-38076545 GCF_015228065.2 Penaeus monodon
CAATCTGGGAGATGTGAGGTCTGCGGCCGAGTACGCTGATTGGCCGAACGGCTGCACCCCGCTCTCCCGCGTCCTGGCGGATCAGCGCTGCATCCCACCGCCGGTACAGAAGGAAACTATGCCGAGCGAGGCTGCGCTGGTGCCGAGTGAAGTGACGATGAGAGCGATAGGTGGATCTGCTGGGAGCGAATTGCCGGGCTATCGGGTGGAGGTCCTCTAGCTGAGTGTCACTCGAGCCGTCGCTGGGGAAAAATTCTCCGGGCACAACGAGGGGCTGACCGTGTACCATCTCGGCAACGGTGCAACGGGCGGTGAGGGCTGTTTTGAGGGATCGATGCCATCTCACGATAAGTCCATTAGCCTGTGGATGGTATGCCGTTTTGAAGTGGAGAGTGGCGCTAAGGGGCTGCACTAGAGTCCTCCACAGATCTGAGGTGAAAGTCGTTCCCCTATCGGGAGCCAGAAGCCGAGGAATGCCTGAGCACAGGATCTGATGGTCGCATCCTCCATGGGCGTAGCCTCGGGCCTCGGGATCTCGCTGTTCTGCCGCTAGAGCCTTGTAGACGACCCCGAGCTGAATGGAGAATCGGCTACTGATTTTGGGAGCCCGAGAGGTGTCTCATAGTGCAGCCTGTCTTGGCAATAGCTGAGAGCTGTCATTGTTACCACTCTGTCCAAGCATCCCCTGACTTGGAAAGGGCGGTGACCAGGGGCTTGTGGTCTGTAAAAATGATGTAGGACATGCCTTCGAGTATGTGGCAGATGTGTCGCACGGCCAGATGTATTGCTAGGAGATCTCTGTCAAATGTGTTGTACATCCGCTCAGGTGGCTGCAGCTTCCAGCTGAAGAATGCCAGGGGCTGTTGTCTGCCATGTACTTCTTGCTCCAGGACGGCTCCTAACTGCAACTATGCTGTCGTCTGTGGTGATGCAGAGCTAGGCACTGTGGACGGGTCGTGTTAAGATAGTAGCCCTAGTGAGGGCTATTTTGGCATCTGAGAGAGCTCTCTCTTGCTCTTGGGACCACACAAGTGATCTCTTGCTTCCGGCGACGGCCTCCTGGAGAGGGGTGAGAATGCTGGCAGCCCCAGGGATAAATTGGTGGTACTAGTTTATCATCCTTAGGAACTGCTGGACTCCCTTGATGGGCAATGGGGTAGGGAATTGGAGTACAGTATCGACCTCATTGGCCTGTGGCTGGATGCCCTGGCTCTGGATCTTATACCCCAGGAAATCGATGTTGCTGGCGCTGAAAATATGTTTCTCTGGGCTGACTACCATTCTCCTCCAGAAGGTGAAGGACTGTGCAGACATGCTACTGGTATTCCTAGTGGTCTTGTGAGAAAATGAGGATGTCATTGACGTTGACCACACAGAATGGGAGCTCTCCAAAAATCTGGTCCATCTTCCTCTGGAAACTGGCCCCGCTGTTCCTGAAAACGAAAATGGAGTATTGGAAAACATAGCTTCCAAATGGGGTAATGATAGCCGTTTTGGGGACATCAGCTGGATGAACAGGCACCTGCAAATACCCAGTTTCGAAAATATGCGGCATCGCCTATGCTGGCTGTCAAGTCAGTGATGTTTGGCATGGGGTAATAGTCCGCCTCAGTGATGAGGTTGAGTCGCCAGTAATCGCCGCATGGGCGCAACAAATTTTTTTGTCTTCCGGAGCATGTGGAGAGGACTAGCAGCCTTGGAGCAGATGCCCATGCACTCAATTTCTGTGAAAGTAAGTTTGGCAGTATGGAGCATCTCTGGCCTTAGGCAACAGAAACGAGAATGGACTGGGGGTCCTGTTGTCTTGATGTGGTGGTACACCCTGTGTTTTGCTGCTGCTCACGGAAAAAGGGAAATCACTGAACATGTTCCTGTAGGCATCTCCGGTGAGGCGGCACATGTGGATGTCAGGAGGACCTTGAATAGAGACTGTGTTGACCAGGAGTAGAGTGAAAGTCTCCGTGTTGATGAGCTTGCATCTTCTCATATCAGGTTGTGAGAGGAAGTCAGTGCCGAGTATTGGCCAGGTCACATCAGCAATGGGGAAACTCTATAGGTAAGTGTACCCAAGGTGTATGGCAAAATCTCTGGAGCTGTAGGACTTGATTGGAGTTCCATTGGTGGCGACAAGTCTCTGCAGGTCACTGTTGGCAGCTCATCTGTGGGACTGCGTAGCTGGGAAAATGGAGAGGAAGGCTCCGGTATTGATAAATTTCCAATTCTCTCATCTTGGATGTGGAAACCAGTGTGGGGACGGTCGAATGTGTTGATTGTACCGACATTTTTTGGATGCCCTTGTGGTCTCCACCTACATCCGTTGAAACAATTATAGGCTGTGCTCCCGTACCATTTGTGGTAGGAGCAAATGCCGTCTGCAGCCAGGAAAGGGGTGAAAGGCCTCTGGATGGTGTTGGACTCTCGGGCAGTTGCTGTGTTGATGTCAGTACAAGTCGGCGGATAAACGTGAGCTATTGGTTGAGGGCGGGCTTACCGATATGCTTCCATCAGTGCATTGGCTCTGATGATGAGAACATCAATGGCCATCTCATCTGACTGATGGAGCTGCCTGATACTGCCAGGGAGAGAGCGGACCCAAATCTCTTTCCACATTGTAGAACTTGCCTTGTGTATTTTTGGTGGGGAGGCGGCATAGACTGGTGATTTCTTGCCAGACTTGTTTTGGAATACAATTTCCAAGTGGTGTGTTGAGGATGTTGAGGATTTGTCCTCGCTCTCAGATATAGAAAGCAAAAACTCCTGCAACAGCTCCTGCTTCAGCCTGTTGTATTCCATGTCATCCAGCTGGCTGCCTAACCAGGGGGCTAACCAGTGGAAAACCTCAAGACAGCTATGACGTAGTCTGCTTTGTTGGTCACCTTAACTATATTCTTGAGCCTGAAATGGCCGGGAGGCAGATGGAGGCAGCATTCACTTCAGTGAAAAGGGTAGCTGCATCGGTGTTAATGTCGTTCGGGGTCACCAATATTGGAGAAGCCAGTGAGGAGCCTAGACCTTGAGTGCAAGGAGAGTCAAACCCAGAGGTGCAGAGTAGTCTGTTTAATTTATGGTGAGCATGCAGTATATGTACAATCTGGGAGATGTGAGGTCAGCATCCGAATACGCTGATTGGCTGAACAGCTGCCACTCTCCCGTGTCACGATGAATCAGCGCTGACCCCACTGACAGCATCCCACCGCTGGTATAGAGGGAAACTATGCCGAGCGAGGCTGTGCTGGTGCCGATTGAAGTGATTGTGGCATCCACCACAATATATATATGTGTGTGTGCATTTATATATATATATATATATATATATATATATATATATATATATATATATATATATATATATATGTGTGTGTGTGTGTGTTTATATATACATGTATATACACAAATGTGTATTTGTATTGTTTACTACTGGTTGGGCTGGGGCAATCATCGCCACCTCAGGGAATAGGTATAGCCATCTCCAGCCGAGGTAACACCAATTGACGAGTGTATTATGACATTGAGACTGAAGCATGCATTTGACTTCATGTCTCCTATTACTATGTGTTCTATGCTAAACTCATATATGTGGTAGACCTTGGTGAGACATCTGCATTGTAATGGGTGACTTCAGGTCAGTATCCAGCAATGGATCTTCGGGACTTTGTTAGGTCCCAGAGACTAAGGATTTTTAGCTTCTGATATCAGCATTCCAATCCGCATCACTGGGCATGGTATGGGCATGATGTGTACTGTGGCCAAGGAGATCAAATTCTTGTCAGCGAGTTCTGTGGCACTGACCATAAACTAAGGGTGGCTACACTTTGGGCCCACTGTAGGAAACCTGTAAGCACAAAAGACTCAATGCAGTACAGGAGTCCATATGCAAACGCCCGAGGGTAAAGCAGAATTTCATCTCTGGAGACAGTGGAGCCCACAGATGGATGTTGTGTAATTTGACTGAATGACAGTAAGGATTTGCACCGTTCCTTGGTGTACAGGGCTCGGACGCTACTGAGAAGGGAGAAGGAACAGTTCATCAGGAATCTTGCTGAGGAAGTTATGGTCATTTCTTAGTAAATGATCTACGCCCTGCCTAACAAGCCCTGAGAAAACTGAACTCTGTGCCCTCCTCATAGATGACCGCAGTTCGCTCAGTGGATGGACAGTTCATCTCAGATCATATTGGGATTCGTAAACAATAGGCTGAGTATTTTGAGCAGTGGTACCAGGTAGATCTTCCGGCAGTTATTCATGGTGTAAGTGGTTTCACAATCTCTGTGCTGGACCTACCCATCAGTGAGGAATCTTCTACCCTAACTGAGATTAGGACGGCGATCTCTAAGGGTGGGAAAGCATATGCGATGTTGTAGTGAATGCAAACTTACAGTAAGCACCGAAGAGACCCTAAGGGAGTTAACTATCGCAATGCTTGTATTTGTTAATGTTGTTTTTCATGTCGGAGAGGGCTGAACGGTAAGAAGTTTCCGAAGGCACGGTGGGCCAGGGATAAATATTGTAAGTAAAATCAAAATAAAAGTTATGGACTAAAACAAAGTGAAAAAACTAAAATAAGATAAAACTGAACCATTAAAAGAAATAAAGATTCTACTTACAACGTTAAAACACTGACGATTTTCAAACACTAGGCTGCACCATTTTCCTTTACAGTTCCCTAATTTTTTTAGTGATTCCATGATGAATTTGTGTACTTGTGACACGCACGATAGTGAAATAAAACCAAAAATAAAAAAGGAAGCCTGGGCACAAATCCTTAATGAGAAAAAAGGTAACACAAAAGAACTAGAAAATTTTAAAACATTTACTGATATATTGTCTTTGGGAATGTATAATAGTTTTACACCTGTAATATCAATATTCCTATTAACAAAAGCACAACACTTATCTGTACAATCAGTCACTGGTGTTCCACAGCAAGCCGAATACACAAATTTGCCATTATAAATAAATATTAAAAGGAGTGCCTTCGTCTCCCTGATTAATATGTCAGGTCAATGCCCCATTGCAGTCTTCCGTCCTCAGATCTCTGGCTTAGAGGACCATTGCCTGCGCATATTAACGGTCTAGAGAGCTAGGGATATTTTCGGCAAATGTCCTTCTGTTTTGTGCGACCCCTACACATCAGGTCAGGCCAGCGGAGGTTGGTAAAGAAAAGAAAAGAATGAAAAGAAAAGAAAAGAAAAAAAGAGAGAAAAAAAATAATAAGCATGGTCTGACAGGCTCTTAACAATGCTCGTGTGGTTTGGGGGTTCACCTTGATTGCACAAGATTAAAACATTAAAATATGAATATTAGATATAAAAAGACAGATAAAATTATTTTCACACTAAAATTTGAACAGATAAAAGAGTAAATAAAAGCGTAAAAGAAAGGTATTTATCTCGCCTTAATTATTGATACCCAGTGGGAAGGGCGAAATAAGGACGTTTACTCTGAGGTGACTTGCAAACAGCTGAGGATGCTTCTAATGGCATATGGTAATATTTATTTGTTTACATAAAAAATTATATAGAGTTCACTACATCCCTCCCAAGTCCGGTTGCACAGCTACAAGCATAGCTGCTTCCTCGAGAGCGGGGCGATTGCTTGTGTTGCATTTACGAACACGCGTCTCAGCCTGGGCTCGAAAGGAGTGCAGCTGTGGCTTGACAAGGACTGAACTTGTAAAACTGAACCATGACACCTAAGATCTGCTCGTGCTTCAACTGTGAATACATAAGTGGGTACATTAAAGTGGCATGGCTCTGCTCAATCATAAGTTATTGTGCTGTCATCAAGAAATATCATATACACATGCAAATCCATTATATATAAAAAGCCGAGGTTAAAGGTAAGTATTTTACAAGGAAAACATCAGGAACACCAGAAAAAATGATCCACAATAAAAAGATCAAGGTTATATGATAAAATAACTTTTGGTTTACACGAAGATTATCTGCTCCACTACTGGCACTGGGTCATCCTTGGGCTCTGCATTCTGGACTCGATCTTCGACATCCACTACATCTTCCTGCAGAAGGCTTAATTCTAGGGCGAAGTAGGCTTTCATTTGATTGACATGGACTTGCTTCTCCTCTCTCGGATTTCGAACGTTGCAGACGATGGACATAACTTCATTCAGTTGCTTCTTTACTCGAAACGGTCTTTGACATCAGCCAGAAAATTCTGGCTGATCCTCCTTGGTTGGGCTTATACTTCCGGATTATAACTAAGTCTCCGACAACTGGCTGAAAGAGGCCATGGATGGCTTATTACAATCAGCTTTCTACCTTTCTCTTGCACGCTGTGATGCTGTGAGGGCGGCCTCTCTGGCAATACGTAATCTCTCTCGGAAGTCGATGATGGACCCCTCACGAATGACAGCCTCTCCCGTCAGTGGGGTGGGGAATGGTCCGATGTTACCTGTAAGGAGATACAGGGGTTAGTTATTGATACTGCGGTGGATACTGGTCTTGAGCGATAAGCGCACTTGCGGTATAAATTCGTCCCATCCTCTAGGCTGCCTCTCAATTAGTACTGCCAACATGTCCTTCACTACTCGATTTGCTCTCTCAACCAATTCATTTGCCTGAGGATGGTGGGCAGTCGAGAGTGTAAATTTCGTGTTGAGAGTGTTGCGCAGTGCAGCGAAGACGGCATTGTTGAATTCAGAGCCATTCAGTCTGTTTGAATAACATGTGGAATTCCGGGTATGAATTCCGAGATGAAAGCTTCGGCCACCGAGTGTTGATCACGGTTTGGCAGTGGAATTAATTGAAGGAATCTGATGGCATGATCTATCATGGTGTGAAGATAATGATTCCCATTCCGACTATGTCCAGCATATATGAGGTCAAGATAAACCTTTTCTATGGGATGGTGGACATCAGGCGCATTTTGAAGTCTGCCTCTCCGTAGTGCAACACCTTTTCGCCATTTGCAGACCTGGCAGGAGCGCACGAAGCAGCGGGTAGCTTGTAGCATATTCGTTGCATGGCTCTGAGGATGACCAGCTGGTGTATCACACGGTCGGGGAGTCGTCGAAGCCGATAAAGTAACCTGTCCATCATCTCAAATTTATCCAGGGGAAGTGGAGTCCTCTGTCGCGGTGGGGCTCTCTCAGCTAATAAGTTATAGAAGGGACTCCAGGTCGGATCTTCTCTTTGAGCTCAATGGGCATCATTTTCAGCAGCGTCAGCCGAGGGCATGTCCTCAAACATACCATCCTCATCAGGAATAACATCTTTAGCAGGCATAGCATCTTCAGCAGGCATAACATCTTCAGCAGGCATAACATCCTCATGAAGAAAGGTGTTGGGGAAATCCATAAAATCTTCGTAACCGAAATCTAGAGTTCCATACACTGAATCAAACTCGTCCTCTTCGAAATCTCCGAGGAATTCAGGTTCATCTGAAAGATCAGAAGACGGCACTATGGATCCTCTGTCTCCTTGTTGGTGATCTGCATGTCACGGCCTCCCAAAAGCCGGGAGTCTGTTGCATATATCTTAGCAATGGGCGTTGCACCTGTAGTCACTTGCCGGGTCGCACTTTAATTAAGCGAGGCATCATGGTCACCACCCAAATGTCAGTTTAGCGGTCCTTCACTCGGGTCACACTTCCAGGAATAAGAAGTCGGTGAGCAGATGGTGCAATTTCAACTTCTTTCACAGATTGGGGCACCCTGCACATGATAAATTTTGCACTCTCGGGCGGCACTTCTGTCAGTTTGGCACAGTGGAGTGGGCACCCACTGGTCAAAGTAATGATGCTGATAGAATTATCATGAAGCGGGGTGAGAGCCAGACTGGAATGCTCTGTGATGGTCACTGTTAACTTGCATCCCAAGATTAGCAGGTGACTGGAATCAGGTTATGGTTCGTGTTACAATCGGAAGGCACGGGGACTTCATTAATACTGACAATGATCAACGCTCGACCTAGGTCAGCCTCATATTCACCACTTGCAATGCATGGCTGTACCTCTCTGTTGGCCTGCACTGCGACATTAATCCTTCCCGTCCTCGAATTGCGTTGCGGCGTGAGAGTATGTCGGTGTTGGTCGATAATTAGTTGTGGAGGCGTTTCGGGCTCGTGAGAACTCGTGAGTTATAACGCCAGTGGAAGATGAGTCCCCACGTCTTCCCTAGCGATGTGGAAAGGGCCGTGCTGTGGCATCATCCCGGCATTCCTGGGCGAAGTGACCTGCCCTGTGGCAGCGGTAACAGTCTTTCATCACGAGCGCGTGCACGAAACTTAGCAGAGTTAGGACCTGTTGACTGATGATAATGACAGATGTCTTCCTGCACACATGGACGGGCTCCATGTGTCGTGAATCGGGGCGGGGACCTCGGTCGTATTGTCGCAAGTGGATCCTCGTGTAAGGCGGTTACTTGTGGCGATCAGTCGCCTGCTGCTGCTGCTTGACGACAATTTCCAGACATCTGCGGGCGAGAATGGGAAACACCAACACGAATATTCCATAGTTGTTGGGCACAGTGCACAAGCTTGTCAGTGGGCGCATCATCTTGTGTTGCTAGAGCCTCTCTCATCCACTGTACACCTTGCAAGAAAACACAACGGGCTAGTATGTCTGGATCACCAATGGCAGCCTGTAAGTTCAGATAAAAGTCAAACGGGCTCTGGTCTGGCATCATGCGGTGTTGTTACAAGAGAGTGAAGTAATCATGTGGAGAACCAATATCCCGAAAATGTTCTTTCAATTTTCTTTTAAAAAACTACCCAGTCTGTTATTCCATCAAATACACTAGAATTATCCCATAACTTCAGCCATGACTCGCGCCATCTGGCACATTGTTTCTACTGTGGATGGTTGCGTGATATTTTCAATTTGCTTTATCCACGCCTCCAGCTCTTGCGATCTCTGCAAGGGCTGAGAAGCGGGGACTTCAGCCTTAAACAACGTTCTGCTTGTGGGGTTGCGGGGCTGAAAGGTCTCGGAACGGCGTGGACGGACGCTGCGGGATCGAATCACTGCCGTATAGGCGTGACACGCAGATCGCGGCGCCTGGGTCACAAAACGTTCTGTGCCTTTAAGGCGATCCCATTTCTCGCGGATATCCTCTCTCATAACGTCAAACTGAACTTTAAGATCGCGAGACTTAGCCTCAAAAACACATTATCATCTCGGCAAATATACTCAGACTAAGATGATTGGCTTCATCAGTTACTCGATATTGTGAGAAAGAAACTTCTGGTGATGACGTTCTGGGGCCTGCCGCCTCTGATACAGTTTCGACCTGAGGGAGATCTGAAGGGTCTTCCGCATGAGGAGTGTGGAGCAGGTGCTTCAAGATTTACACTGATTGCCATGTGCGGTATTGTGTTACTCTGATCTACAGTTGAAATATTGCAAGCCTTTTTACTCTTTCCCATAGTTCACAATTACACATCGAGAAATTATACAATACCAAACCTCGAGAGTCACCTATGACTCAAATCGTACAAAGAATTTAACAAACACTCGTAAAGTTAACGATTTGTTGGTTCAAAACTATCTATTACACAGCCTTAAACTTACGCATACTGTACACATACTTTTAAAACTAGATTACGCGTAAACCTCTACCGAAACACATTCAATGTAAAATACCTAAATACTACGATAAAATGGTGCAAAAAAACAAGTCGCGTAAAGCTACGAATAAAACACTATGAAGGCGGTAAAACGGTAAAACGTTACCGTTACCGTTAGAAACCGCGGAAACTGCACAAATGAAAACAAGAACAGAACTTCACATCCAAATGAGAAACTAAGAACACAATTAATTCAACAAATAAAACTTGAGTCAAAGCAAAACTAAAGGCAAACGGTAAAACGTTAAAGAACACTAAAACGAACACGGTAACTGCACAAATAAAACTAGACTTAAAAGAGATAAGTTAAGAATGCTTAAATTAAGATAGAAAACGTACAAAGGAAATATTCATAATACAAATGCAAAAACATAAAATGAAACTGCGCACAAATATGATAAAACACAAGTAAAAAT
>NC_051387.1:38094045-38107325 GCF_015228065.2 Penaeus monodon
ATATATATATAAAATATATTATATATATTATATAATATATATATGTATATATATATATTATTATATATATATATATATATATATAATAGCATAATATATATATTAATATATATATAATTTAAATATATATAAAATAATATATGTAGTTTAAAACCCTAATATGGATGTTGGAAAATAACCTATTATATATATAAAGGGTTTTACTGTGGGCGTGTATATGTTTTAATATACATATATATTTTATAATAATATAATTATATATATATAAATTTTTATAAAAGATATATATTATAAAATAAATTTATTTTTAGATATAACACATAACACACAAAAAATGGGATATATACATAAATTTTAATATATACATATTTTAAAAAAATATAATTAATATAATAAATTTTATAATATTTTAAATATATATAATTTTAAATTTTATATTTTATAAAATATATATGTCACATGTAAACGGAAACAAAATATATATATTTTATATTAATATTATATATAAAATTTTATATATATATTAAAATTATATATTAAAATAAAATAAAATAAATGTTTTTATATTTATATTTTTAAAATATATAATTTTAAAAATATAAAATATTAATATAAAATATATAATATAAAATGTAAATATATTGCAAACTTTTATATATAATATATAGGGATACAAACACATATCCCTATACATACACACACACAAAAAAAAAAAAAAAAAACACAAACCCCAAACACAAACACACCCCACACATATACCCCACAAAACACACACAGGGAAAATTTCATACAACACACAAAACACACAAAAACACACACCCCTTATAACACAAAAATCACACACACAGGGCGCCACAGAAAAACACACATACACCAAAAAACGCACACTACATGTTTTTTATATAAAATATTATTTTAATATAACATAATAAAATATATATAATTTTATATAATATATTAAAAATACATATATTTTTTTATATATATAAATTTTATAATATATATATAATATTTTAAAATATATATATAATATTTTTAATTTAAATTAATATATATATTAATTTTATATATATATATATAAAATGGGTATATATATATTAATAATTAATAAAAATTAATACATATAAAATATATATATTTTAAATTTAAAATTTTAAAATAAATAATAAATATATTTTTAAAAATTAATATATTAACAATATTATTTTATATAATATCTTATAATATTATATATTTTATATATTTTATATGTGTCTATTATTTATATATATATTAATAATAAAATTATATATTTTATATATAATTTTAAAAAGTATATATATATATATATATAAAAATCTATTTTATAAATATATTTTATATGATAATATTAATTTTATTATACATATTATATATTTTATAATATAATAATATTAAATATATATTATATATTTTATATATATAAAATATGTTGTGTGGTTATGTGGGGGTTTGTGGTGCGTGTGTTTTGTGTGTGGGTGTCTGTTTGTGTGTGTGGGTTGAAATGTGGTTTTTGTGGTTTTTGTGTGTGTATGCACACCCAATAGGTTTTGTACATATATGTTTTGTGTATAGTATATATATAAATTAAAATATATATATATAAATATAATGTTAATATATAAATTAAAATATATAATAAATATATTTTTTAAAATATATAATAATAATTTAAATATACAAAAACAAAAGAGCAGAGAACACATTTTATATAAATGGTGCAAAATATATAAAATTTTATAAAATTTTTATATATATAAATATATATCATAATACCCTTTTTATATCTATTAAAATAAATTTTATTATATATATTATCAAAATATATAAATAATTTTTAAATAATTATATAATATATTAAAATATATAAAATAGTATTATATAAATATAAATGAAAAAAATATATAAAATTTTATATATATATATATATATATATAAGAGAGAAAAATATATATAGAAATATCTATTATATATATATAAAATATAATATAATATAAAATATATTAATATATAATTTTAATATAATTATATATAAAGATATATATATATTAATAATTATATATATAAATATATATATATATATATTATATTTTCCCTATGTGGGGTGTGTTTTTGTGGTGTGGGGGGTGTGTGCTGGGGGGTGTGTTTTGTGTGTGTGTTCGTGTGGAGTGTTTTTGGTGTGTTTGGGTGTGTATGAACAAATGGTTGTACTAATTTTTGTGTATAGATATATATATATATATATATTATTTATATAATATTTAATATAATATATGTATATATATATAATTTATATATATATATTTTATATATATATTATATATTAGATACATAATATATATATATATATTATTTTATATATATATATTAATATTTAAAAATTTTTATATATAAAAAAATGAATAAACAATATATTATATATAATATATATATATCTATATTAATAATTTTTATATATTTATGTGTGGGGGTTTATATTAAAAACCCACACACACATAATAAAATTAATATATATAATATATAATAAATTTATATATATATAATATATATATATATTACAAACAAAATTTTAAAATTTATATATAATAATTACTATAATATTATATATATATATAAAATATAATAATAATATTTTATATATAAATTAATATATTCCAGCTATTTATTTAGTATAATAATATACATATTTCACATCACACAAAACAAATGTTGTATGTTGTGTTCTTCTTTTCTTTAAAGGGAGGTTCATGTCGACCCCGTGGTCCCCAGCATGATACAATTGTATTTTTATTTGTGATGCTCTTGGAGTGAGACGTGGTAGGGTCCCCAGTTTCCTTTCCCCGGGGAAATGCGGTGTTTACCTTTTTGGAATATTCTTCTTTTACCGGGCTTGGGACCACACTGACTTGGGCTGGCTTGGCCAACCGGGGTAGGTAGGCAATGAGGTGAAATTCCTTGCCCCAAAGGAACAACGCGCCGGCCCGGGGACCGGGAACCTTTAAAATCAGATTGCCGGTGACGTTCGGTCCCATGCTCAGCCCTTCGGGATCGCGGGCCTTGACGATCATGGGTTTCCCTGATTTTTTTTGGCAATTTAGAGCGGGTTGGTTGCCCTTGCCTTTCCCCCCCGGGGTTTTTTTTTTTTTTTTTTTTTTTTTTTTTTTTTTTTTTTTTTCGGGGGGGGGCACCATCTTTAACCCGGCACTGACTTTTGGGGGGCTTTGCCACCAGTGGGTCAGGGGAAACGAGGGGAAGTTCCTTGCCCCAAGGGATACAACGCGCCCCCGGTGCTCGACAGTCTTTAGTCCGGCCTAACCATTCGGCCCCCCGGCCATTTATGTGTGTGTTGTGTGTTTTAAATAATTATTTACACATGGGTGGATATATAATACACCACCAAATTACCACACACACACCAAAACCACCACACACACACCCCACACAACACACCACACTCGCGCGCGCGCACAACGCAAACCTATGCATATATTTAAAGCATATATATTATAAATTTTAAATATATAAATAATTACATAATATATAAATATTTTTAAAAATATTTTAAAAAAAGGGATTTTTTTTTAAAAAAAAAAAAAAAATAAACATAAATAAAAAAAAACATAAAGTAATAAAATAAAAAAAATATAAATATAAAAAAAAAATATTAATATATATAAAAATTTTTATAATTTATTTGTTTTTGTATATATTTATATATATATAAATATATAAAAACATAAATAAAAAAATATATAAAAATAATTTTAATATTATAATTTTTATATATTAATTTATATCATTATTAATTTTTTTATATAATAATATAATAATATTATATATATATATAATTTAAAATTTATATAAATAAAATATATAAATAAATATATAAATTTTAAGAAGATAGATAGATAGAAGATAGATAGTAGATGTGTGAATGTATATAATATATATATATATATATATATATATATAATTATATATATTAAATATATATAATTTTTTTTATAGAATAAATATAAAATAAATAATGAAAAAACAAATAAAAAAAAATTTTAAATAGAATAATTTTAGATTATATATATAGAATATTTGATAATATATATAATTATAAAAAATATAAAAAATTATAAAATTTTATTATATTACATAATAAACTATATTATAAAAAATAATTAATAATAATATATAAAAAAATAAATATGTAAAATAAATTAAATATATATATATAATTTTTAAATATATAATTATTAAAAAAAATATATATAATATATATATATATAATATATATAAATTATATTTCTACATTTATATTAAAAATATATAATATATATATATATATATATATATTTAAATTTTAATGTGTGTGTGTGTGGTTTGGGTGGTGTGTATGGGGTGTTTTTGTGTGTGGTTGTTGTGTGGGTGTTGTTATATGGGTATGTTTGTGTGTGGTGGTGTGTGTGTGTGGTATTTTGGTGTGTGTGTGTGTGTGTGTGTGTGTGTGGTGTGTGGTGTGTGGTTTGTGTGTGGTATGTGGGTGTGTGTGTGTCAATAAAAATGGTGGGTGTGCCCTATTTAAGTATATATAAACACATCCAACAACAACACACACATAAATATATATTTATTAAATATTTTAAAATATATAAAATAAGCATATAATAAAATAGGAAAAATAAAATATAATATTTTTATTTTTTTTGTTAAAAATAGATTTTAAAATATGATAGAAAAAATATTTACCTTTTTTCTTTATTTTTATATTTTTTTTTTTTTTTTTTTTTATATGTGTTTTTTTGTGTGGGGGTTTTTATATAAATATATAATTTTTATTTATAAAATATATATATTATATATATATATAATAATTATTATTAATATATATATATATATATATATTTTTTTTTTTTTGGTTTTTCCCTTTTTTTAATAAAATATATATAATATATATAAATATATATATATATTTTATAATATATAATATATATTTATATATATATTTATATTATATATTATTATATATATATATTATATATAATATAAAAATTTTGTAAATTGGATATAATTACACATTTATTATTTTATTAAATATATAAAAAATAAAACCCCTATATTAAAATAATATATATTATATATAATATATATATATATAATTAAAATATTATATATATATAATATTATATATATATAAAAAAATATATATATATATAGTTAAAATGAAATATTTAAAACTAATTTAAAACAAAATTTATAATATATATTTAAATAATAATATAAAAAAATATAAATAATATATATATTTTTATATTATTAAAATATATATTATTATATATATATATATTATAATTATAATAATATTTTTTATATATTTATTATTTTTTTTTTTTTTGTTTTGTTGTGGGTTTTTTAAAATTTTTTTTTTAAAAATTAATAAAATAAAAAAAAAAATTATTATATAAAATTATAAAATATTTATTATATATATATTATATAATTTAATATTTTATAATATTTTTATATATTTATTATATATATTTATATAAAAATATATATATATAAATAGAATATATATTATATAATATATATAAAAAATTTTTTTTTTTATTTTTTATTTTAAAATTTATTTAATTTATTAATATTAATTTCACAAATGAAACAAAACAAAATTTATAAAAATTATAAAAATATATTATATAATATAATTTATAAAATAATTATATATATATATATATATATATATTTTTATTACTTTCATTATTTTTCTATTTTTATATTTATTAATATTTTTTAAATATAGAATATTTATTATTTTATACATTATTATAAAACCCCCAAATATATATATATATATATTAAATTAATATTATTTTAAAATTTTATATTAAAAATATATTAAAAAATATAATATATATTTTTATTATATTTTCTTAATTAAAATTTTATTATTTAACATATAATATATATAATATATAAAAATATAATAATAATTATATATATATATATATATATTTTATGTTCTCTTTTTAAACTATTGACTATTTTATTATTATTTATATGAAAATATAAAATTTTTAAAAATAAATATATAAAAAATATAATAATCTAATATATATATATATTATATATAATATAAAATATAATATTATATATATACATATAAATATATAAATAAGAATATATTTAAAATATAATATTATATATATTATAATTTAAATTATATTTCTATATAATATATTAATTTTATATAATTAATATATAAAATTTTAATATTTTTAATTTTTTTTTTTTGCTTTTTTTTTTGTTTTTTTTGGATTGGTTGTTTTTGTTTTTGTTTTTAAAAGAAAAATAAAAACACAAAATAAACAAATATAATATAAAAATATAATTAATATATATATTATATTTATATATATATATATTATAATATAAAAAATATATACAAATAAAAAAAAAAAAAAAAAAATAATTATATATAAATATATATAATATATATAAATAAAAATATATATATATATATAAAATTATAATACATTTTAATATATTTTAATATTTTTAAATTTTTTTTTGTTTTTCTTTTTTTTTTTTTTGTTATTTTAGTTTTTAAATTTTTTTTTTATTGTTACACACCTCCCCCATTTCTTTTATTTCCCTCCCTTTTTTTTTTTTTTTAATTTTTTTATTAATATAATTATATATATATATATATTTTATAAATTTTATAATTAAAAAACATAAAATAAAAAAAAAAAAAAAAACCAAATATTATATTTAAAATATATATATATAGATATAAAAATATTTTATTTAATATATATATATAAAATACAAATTTTCAACAAAACCCTTTTTTTTTATTTTGTATAAAAATTTTTAAAAAAAAATTAAAAATATATATATTATATAAAATTATTATATATAAAATATATTAATTATTTAAATTTATGTATTAGTTTTTAAATAATTAAAAATTTTTATAATTTTATTTTATTTTTTTTTTTTTGTTTTTTTTTTTTTTCTCTTTCTCTTCCTTCTTATTCTTATTAATAAATTTTATATATATATTATATATATATATATTAAAAAATTATTATTTAAAATTTTTAGAAATTATATATTATATAATATATATTATTTATATATATATAATAATTATTTTTTTAGAAATATATATATATATATAATATATAATATATATATATATATATATATATATTTAGTAAAATAAAAAATTGATAATATAACAATGTTTATAATATGTATCAATTTTTTATTAAAAAATAATTAAAAAATTTTAAATTTATATTGTAATTATTATATAAAAAAAAAATAAAAGAAAAAAAAAGAAATTTCTAAATAAATTTTTATATATATATATAATATATATATATATATAATATTTTATTTTAAAATAATATATTTAATATATATATTTTTTTGTTTTTAATATTTATTTTTTTTATATTATCTTTCAATATATATATTAATTCTTTATAAATTATTAAAATTATATAATTATATATTATATATAATTTAAAATTTTTATGTTTAATATATTTATATATTTAATATTATTATAAAATTTTTTATATTTTTATTATATTATATATTATTTAATTTTTAATATATTATATCTTTAAAATATATACATATTATTAAAATATATTTTAAAATTGATAAAGCAATCAGCAAAAATAAAAACCAAAAAAAATTTTAAACACAAAAAACCCAACACCCACAAACACACACACACACAACACAAACACACACACACACACAAAACAAACAAAAACACAAAAAAAATATATATTATATATAATATAATATATATAATAATATATATATATATAAAATAATATATATTATAGTAAAGTATAATAATAAAATATTATATATATTATATATATATATATATATATATATATATATCGATATATTATATATATAAATATATATATATTATATTATATATATTTTTGGGCCGCGGGGGCCCGAATGGTTAGAGCGTCGGACTCAAGACTGTCACGACGGCAATCTGAGTTCGAGGGTTCGAGTCACCGACCGCCGCGTTTTTTCCCCTTAGCAAGGAACTTCACCTCGTTGCCTGCCTAGCCAATGGGGGACCAAGTCGCCCAAGTCAGTGCCGGGTAAAATAGAGATGGTGACTCGATAAAAACCCCGGGCGGAAGGCAATGGCAAACCACCGCTCTAAATTGCCAAGAAAAATCATGGAAGCACATGATCGTCAAGGGCTGCGGTGGTCGAATGGTTAGAGCGTCGGACTCAAGACTTCACGACGGCAATCTGAGTTCGAGGGTTCGAGTCACCGACCGCCGCGTTGTTCCCTTGGGCAAGGAACTTCACCTCGATTGCTGCCTAGCCACTGGGTGGCCAAGCCAGCTCAAGTCCAGTGCTGGTCCCAAGCCCGGATAAAATAAGAGAGAATGTTACCTAAAAGGTAACACCGGCACTCTCCGTGGAAAGGAACTGGGGACCCTACCACGTACTCACTCCAAAAGCATCACAACGTGAAAAATGCAATTGAGTATCATGCTGTGACCACGGCGGCTCAGACATGAAAAATACCGTTAAATGATGATGGGTATATATATATATATACTGTATATATATAGTATATATATATATATATATAAATATATATATATAATAAATTTATATATATATAATAAATATACATACATACAGACACACACACACCACACACACACACACACACACACACACACACACACACAACACACACACACACCATAATATATATATTAGATAATAATAAAATATATATATATATATGAAAATAGAAATATATATATATATATTTTATATATATATAATATATATTATATATTATATATATATATGTGTGTGTGTGTGTGCGTGGTGTGTACATGCATACATACATTAATATATATATATATATATAAAATTTTAATATTAAAAATATATATATATTATATATATATATATTTATATGTATATATATACACGCACACTCACACACACACACACACACAACACACACACACACACACACACACCACACACACAACACAACACCACACACACACACACACACACACACACTCGTTTTTTTGTGGGGGTGTTTTGTTTTGTGTGTGTGTTTGTGTGGGTTTTGTGTTGGTGTGTGGTGTGTGGGTTTTTTGGGGGGGGGTGTTTCTGTGTGTGTGTAACGTGTAGTGTGTGTGGGTTTGGTGTGGTGGGTGTGTGTTTTGTGTGGTGGGTGTGTTGGGGGGTGATGTGTGTGTGTGTGTGACACTACAGATGAAGTAATACCACCCACAACACAAACACATACCAAACACACACATACACACACCACACACACACACACACACAATATATAATTTATTATATATATATATATATATATTAAAATATTGCAATTTTTATATTATAAAATTTTAAAATAAAATCATATTATATATATATACGTATATTTTTTATTTAAAAAAATATATATTATATAATATATATAATTTTATAATATATAATTTTATATATATAATATATTATTTGCAGAAAAAACACCACAACACACCGCACGCGAGCATACATACTACATACATACATACATAATATAATTTTAAATTTTATATATATATATATAATATATTTATAAAATATTATATATTAAAATATATATATATATTTTTAATATATTATATATGTGCGTGTGTGTGTGTGGTGTGTGTGGTTGGGGTTGGGTGTGTGTTGGGGTGTGTTGTTTGTGTGTTGGGTGGGGTTTTGTGTGTGTGTGTGTGTGTGTGTGTGTTTTGTGTGTGGTGTGTTTTTTTATGTGGTGTGTGTGAAAAATGTAAAAAGAGGAATACATACTTGAACTTATATAATTAAGTCTATTGGCTTTTCCAGTTAAAAAAAGTCCATTTTAAAAGCACTAGAAAATTAAAAGTCTTTTTAAAACATTGCCCTTTTTTTAAAAAAAAGTATTCTTCAATGGAATTAATTTTTGCGATATAAAAAATATATATATATATTATTATATTATATATTCTTATATAAAAATTCTTTTTATATATATATTATAATTAAATATATAAAAATATAAATTAAATATATATAAAATATAAGACACACCACACACACTACACCACACACACACACACACACACCACACACACACACACCCACACACACCAAACCCCCACACACCCACACACACACACAAAACACACCATAATATTATATATAATATATATATAATATATATTTTATATATATTTATATAATACACGTATTTATTAAATAATATATAATATATTAATATATTTATATATATATATATATAAATTTTATAAATATTATATATATATATATAATATATATATAATATATATAAATATATATAAATTTTATATTATATTACCTATATATGTAAATTATATTATATTACATATTATCTAATTAAAATTTTTTTTTTATATCTTATATTTTAAAAACTTATTAATTTTTAATTTTTTATAAAATATATATATTTATTTATATCTATATATAATATTTATATCTATTAAAAATTTATTATACGTTTATGTATATTTATTATATATATATATATATATATTTATATTATTATTATATATAATTTTTAATATATATGTATTATTAAATTAATAATATATTTATTATATATATATTAAAATATTATATATATAAATGAAAATAAAGTACTAATATAATATTAATATATATATTTATATATATATTTTTATTATATTATTTTATTTTCTATATATAATTTATATTAAATTATATATTTATTAATATTAATTTAAATTGTATTTAAATAATTTTTTTTTGTAATATATTCAAAAATTTAAAAAAGTGAATGTATATTAAATTTAATAATATATATATTTTATATATATATATTTATATAATAATATATATATAATAGTATTAAAACAAACACATATATTGTTTTTGTATGTGTGTGTTGGTGTGTGTGGGGGGAATGTGTGGTTGTGTGTGTTTATACGTATATATTATATATAATTTTAAAATATATATATAAAAATATAATAATATATATATTATAATTAAACATATATATAATATATAATAATTTATATTTTATATATATATTATATATATTATCATTATAAGTTCTTTTAAGTTCTTCTAAAGTTTTTTATTCTTTCGTGAACTTATTTCTGATAGGAGGATATATGGGAGTTATACTTTCATTAATTTAAAGTTCTTTAAAATCACTAGTATTTTGGATATTACGGAACCTGCACATAACGAAGGTTAATATATAAATAATACCAAAGGCAATAATACTGACGCAAACACAAATATAATGATAGGTCATGGAGATGAGCTTTGCAAATCCCATTTTCGCTTTCGTATGAGATTCCTATTTCAAGACTCCAGTCATCCTTTTCATCGTCGATTGACAGATAATAAAGGCAGACTGAGAAAAACTGAAATCGATTTTAGAAAATAAAAGGATTTTATTTATTTATTTATTTATTGCACCAGAATAATTACAGATTATATCCATAATGTGATGTATTTTGCATTACCATAAAAGTCTTTATCATGTTTCATGCTAAACTTTCTTTGTATATATCACTGTACGCGGAAGGATGGATTTGTAGATCATAAAAAAATAATAATAATAATTAATAAATAAATAAAAATACCGAAGGAGAACTGCCTTCATATTCGGAGTAAAATTTCAACATTAGTTTTAGCTTCTGTTCAATATTTAAGCTATAGTCTGGAATTTGCTTGAAGTGGGGACGTTGTAGCCCCCTATTTCACAAGTGTTATAAATCGGACTTTAGTAGGAAAAGCATTATGTTAATTCAAGAATTAGTTAAGGATTCTCTTTAGTTAAATTGTGATTTAAAATAGATCAATCAACAAATTTCCATATGATAATATTGTTTGTTTTAAAGTTTGGTTTTGATTCCATGGTTTTGGTTTTGACATACTCTCTGTTTGATTTTGCTCACGTGTCTCAGCTGGTGCTGACTCGGCTGAACCGAGTCCTTACCCGCCGTGGTGCCCAGCCACAGCAGTAACCTCCGGGCGACAGTTGCAACTTCTCGCGCCTGGGCGGGGCGCGAACCGCAGACCCCTCGGATGAGAGGCCGATACATTACCACTGTACTAGCCCGGAGGCTAAATACTATCAGCTAGTCCTATTCATAGATTGACTTAACTCTTTGTAAAAATCAAGAACTTTAGTAACTGCAGTATGACGAAATTATAGTGTTAAAGAATATGTGAGCAAGAATAAAGAATCATTTTGGGTTGATGACCTTTCAAAAAATGAACCTAGGCTTTGATGCAATTCCGTGAATAGATTTAAATAAGACTACACAGTTGTGATTCACAGCATAATATTTATCAATTATGAAAACTGATAAAAGCAGAACTAAAAAGCTTTCAAAACTATGTTAACTTTAAATGAATAAATGAATCAAATATCTTATGACAAAATTACGATATTCTCCAAAGCAGATAAGTTATCAAGACAGAGATAGAATCTAAATTAATATTTCAAACAGAATAAATGAATTAGTCATCATACAAAAAGAATAGTGATCATAAGTAAAGCAAACAATTGATCAAAACAGACGCAAAATTTAAATTGTATTTCTAATAAAGTAAAGGAATGAAACATTAAACAAGTAATAATCATAGTGATAGCAAATACTTACTGAAAGACTTAAAGACATCTTTATGCTCCTTCTATATGCATACACACACACACACGCATGTACATATATTATATATATAATATATATAGTATATATATATATATATATATATATATATAAAACCTATACATATATATATATATACATATATAATATATATAATATATATATATAATAAAATATCTATATTATTATATATATTATAATATATATATTGTACATGCGTGTGTGTGTGTGTAATGCATATAGAAGGAGCATAAAGATGTCTTTAAGTCTTTCAGTAAGTATATATATATATAATTATATATATATATATATATATAGTAGATATATATTATTTATATATATATATAAAAATATATATATATGACAAATTTACGCTCCTTCTATACAACCCACACCACACCCCAAAACCACACACACACACATCACACACACACACACACACCACACAACACACACAAAACACACACACCACACACACACATATATATATATATAATATAATATTAAAATTAAAAATATATTTTTAAAAAA
>NC_051387.1:38115894-38123933 GCF_015228065.2 Penaeus monodon
TTCCCCCCAGCAGGGGGATCCCCCCGCCCCTCCCTTTTTTTGCCCAAACCCCCGGGAACCGCCCCCTTTCCGCCAGCTGATTGTCTGTGGGGGTCTAATTCCCTTTTCCTTAAAGGGTTGCTTCTTCAGCCGTTCGGTTTTTCCCATGGGCTCTCCCCTTCTCCACCCCGGGGCAAACCTGTTCAGGGAAATTCTTGATTTGAGCTTTTTCCCCCATTCCCTTCGCCCGTGGGTTGGCTGAGTTTTCCGACGAGTTTTGTCCCGGCCCCCTGACCCTGCCCTGTTACTGGTTTTCCTGATGCAGCAGAGCCTCTTTCCTTCCACCGTTTAAAGTGGAATGGGGGGTTGGGAAAACAAGCCCCCTTTTCGGGAACCTTAGCATCCCCTTGCTGACCACCTTTTCCATATCAGGAGCCCTATGCACGGGTATGTACATACCTTTAAAACCACCCTTCCATTTTTTAAGAGGGGTGATGCCCCCCTGCTGTTCCTTGCGCCCTCCGCATCTGTGCCCCCGTACCTGGATGGAGGGACCGTCTTATTCCGTCGCTCGTTCTCCAAACTGGGGGTACCCGGTCAGTTTTTGGGCCGCGTTATTAGGGGATGGGTCCTTCTACTACACTCTCCTCCAAAGAACTCTCACCCCGCCCTCCCAGGCTGCCCTACCTGAGGAGATTTTTCTCTTCCTCGCCTCTTCACCCCTAAAAAAAACGCTTTTCCAGGAAAAACCCAAAACATTCCCCCTTTTGCCCCATGGGACAATGGCCCTCGAGGGTGGGAGCGGGGTGGATTGTCTTCCTTCCGCGATTTCACCCCGCGATGGGGGAACTTCCCCTTAAAAAACTGTGCCTAATTTCACTTCACACGGCCTTTTCTCCTGCTGATAGTCTCTTGCTTCCCCCATCCTCCCCTTCTCCCTAGCCCCCCCCGGTGCATAGTCCCCCGATCCTCCCCCTGAGGACCTCCCTCTGCTTCCCTTCCTGCCCGTGTTTTTCCCGGTGCCCCTCCTCTCTCCTTTTAACCCCCCCCCCTCCCTTCCTTTCAACTGAGGATGGGAAACCAGGTGGGTTTTTGAAACTGTAGTTTTATTTTAATTGTTTTTTTTATTGTGGATTTTTTCCATTGAAACAAAACCGAAAGGTTTTTGTATAATATTAAAATATATATATATATATAATTATTAATATATATTTAAAATATTAAATAAATATATATAACCATTTATTTTTTTTTTTTTTTTTTCCCCTTTTCTTTTTTGAACTTAAACCACACCACAAATAGTATATATAATATTAATATATATATAATATATTAATAATTATAATATATATATATTATAATAATTTGGGTTTTATGTTTATATAAAATTATTTGGGGGGTGTGTGTTATTTAACATAATTTAATAATATAAATTTTATTAAAAAATTTTATATTTATATAATTTAAATATATAATATAATAATAATACATTCTTGATATTTTTGCCATACCGGAAATTACATGTAGTGGCAAATGATGTACCCATCGACGCAGTGTTTTCATACCTACATAATTGGTGTGTTTTTGGGGGGTGTACATTTCAATTAAAAATCGTAAATCAAACTTCTTTTAAGCTTCCCCGAGGTGTGAACGACAGTAACTGACGACTGACGCGAGAAGGGGCAGAACGGACGTGTACTGTGCTGACTTTAAAATTTTAGAAATTAAAAATGACGGATCAAATTTACTTGAATATGGAGCTGGGAATCCTTTTCCTGACTCTGTTTCTCGTGAGCAAATACAAAGCTCACCACCCGAAAACTCTAATTGAAAACCGCAAGCTAAATTAAAAATTTTTAATTAAAATTTTAAAATCTTCTTTTTCCTTCCCCCCTTTCACTTTTGGCCTATTTTTTTTTTTTTTACATTTTTTTGCTTCATGTTTTGCATTCCTTCCATATTATATAATATATATATATAATAATAATTTTAAATTTAAATATATAAAATATATGTAACTTTTTTTTTTGCACACACACACACACCCCACACACCAACCACACACACCCCACAAACACACACACACACACACACCCACACACACAAAAAACACACACACACACACACATATAATATATATAAAATTAATATAATATATATAATTATAAATAGATAATTATAATATTAATAGGTATATGCTAATATTAATTTTAAAATTATAATTTTATATAATAAATATAAATTTAAAATAATAAAACTTTTTTTTTTATACATCAAATCAATATCCATATTAATCTATATCTTTTACACATATAATATATTTAAAAAATATATACAATATACAATATTATATTATATATAAATTTTATATAAAATAATATAATATATAATAATATAAATATAATTATTTTAATATATTAATAATTTATAATGTGTGTATGTGGTTGTGTGGGGTGTGTGGGGTTTGTGTGTGTGTGTTGTGTGGGGGTTTTTGTGTGTGGTGTATTATAAATATTATTAAAAATATATATTAAAAATTATATATAATATAATTTTTATTTTTTTGTACACACGCACACAACACAGACACACAATACACACACACACACACACCAAAACACACACACCAAAACCACACCCCACACACAACCCCAAAACACACAAATAATATATATATTTATATTATTCATAATATATATATATTTTTATATATAAAATTATATATATTTATAAAATATTTATATTCATTTTTAAAATCTTTGCATGTACCAACTAGATGTTTTTTGTGAGCAAATTTAATATATCGTCTACGTGATAAATTGGAACGCACAAGAATTGCAGCCACAGAAACTAAAAACATGAGACAAACAAAAGTTGCTTGGAGCGAAAACCGGTGCAACAAAAAAACTGTGCAGGGAAACATGTAAATCAGGACCACTTTAAAAGTTTGAAAAAAAACCACTAAATAAGTATTTTCCCAACTCAGAAATGAAGCACAAATACTCGTGGAAAAGGAAAACTTGCGAATCGTGTAGATGTTAACAGCCGCGAAGGTGTGTATGCTCACCTGGGGGAAGCCCGCCCCAGACAACCTGGGGCGAAGACGGCAAACGGGGTCGCAGGGGAAAAGCATTGCGTTGTTTCTAAACATCTTGGTAACTGTGGTTTCTTTCTATTTCCTTTAATCTTGACCAAATCGAAACACAGCAATCCACAAAAAGAAAAAAATATTCCCCGAAAAAAGGGCAAAAATTGGGGGATTTTATCGTTTTAGTGTGTACAGTTTGAGATTAAAAAGCAAAAATCAAACTTCTTTTAATCTTTTCGAGGTACCAAAGATGATGACGATTCGGCACCATAAGGGGAAGACGGAGGAGGGTATCAGTGTGACTTCAGTTTGAGAAATATTTCACTGATTGGATCTAAATTTACATAAAAATGGAACTTGGGAATCTCCTTATTTCCCAGACCCGTCAGACAATTTCTTAATTGAAATCCAGAAGTTAATTAGAGGCTGTTTAATCAATTTCATCATCTTTCTTTTTTCCCTTTTTATGTATTATATAATTTTTAATATATATATATAAATTATATATATAAATATTAATTTTTGAAAATTTTATTTAAAATTTTTTATTTTAATATATAATAATTATAATATATTATATATATAAATATATTAAAAAATTAAAAAAAATTAAAATATATTTATACATATATATATTAAAATTTATATTTAAAATATATAATATTAAAAATTATATAATAATATAATTTTATTATTTTTAAAGAAATATATATAAAAAATTTAAAATAAAAATTTTATAATAATATAATATATTTTATATAATATATATATAATTAATAAATTATAATTTTAAATATAATAAAGTATTTCATTAAATAAGATACCCATATCCCCGAGTTATATATTGAATATATTTATACCCAAAACCCCACAAAAAAACACCCACAAAAAACACAAAAACCACACACCCCACACCCCAAACCCCACCACACACACACACCCCACCCACACAACCCACCACCACAACCACACATACAACACAACACAACACACCACACCACCACACCACCCACAATTTTATTATATAATTTTAAAATAATATATTATATATATATAATTATATTATAATATATAATATTTAAAAAAATTTTATTATATTATATATATATATATTATTAAAATGAGAAAGGGAAATGTAAAAATTTTAAAATAAATTAAAAAAAATTGCCTGTAAGGAAGAAAAAATTAGATATATATATATATAATAATTTATATATAATATTATATATATATATTAGATAGTGATAAAGATAGATGATAGATAGATAGATGATAGAAGATAGATATGTATAGATACCAACACACATCATTACACGTATAAAATTTGTGTGTGTGTGTGTGTAAAACATACCCCCACCCCCCACCAACCCCACACCAACAACCACCCCACCCCAAAACCACACGCACCAACAACCCCAAACCCACACAACACACCACAAAAACACACCACATACACAACACCACACCAAAAACACACACACAAAACCCCCACACACACACCACCCCAAACACCACCACCACACACCCTTATAAAATAAAAATAAATTTTTAATAATAATATATAACATAATAAAAATTAATATATATATATTAATTTTTAAAATTTATATATATTGTTATTAATAAATTTTTGTATATATAATAAAATTAAAATAAAAAATAAATTTAATAAATAATAAATAAAACAATTTATTATATAATATTATATAATTTTATTATATATAATATATTAATATAAAATATATTATTTTAAATATATATTATCTTTTCTTTAACGGTAGGTTCCGTTGACCCGCCGTGGTCCGATGAACTTAATTTAGTTTTCTTTTTGGATGCTTTGGAGTGAGTAGTGGTGGGGCCCCCATTTTCCTTTCCCGGAGAGTCCCGGGTTTGGTACCTTTGGGAAATCTTTCCTCATTTACCCGGGCTTGGGCCCAGCACTTGACTTGGGCTGGTTTGGGCCCATCCAGTGCTAGGTAGACAAAAAGGTGAAGTCCTTTCCCCCAAGGGAACAACGCGGCGGTCGGGATTCGAACCCTCGAATTTTCAGATTGCCTTTGGGGACAGTCTTGAGCCGAGCTCTAACCATTCGCCCCCCGGGGCCTTGACGATCTGGGTTTCCCATGATTTTTTCTTGCTTTTTAGAGCGGTGGTTTTGCCATTCCCTTTCCCCCGGTGTTTTTTATCGATCACCTCTTTTTTTCCCGGCACTGATTTTGAGTGCTGGCCGCCAGGGGCTAGGCAGGAAATCGAGGTAAAAGTTCCTTTTCCCCAAGGGAAAAAACGCAGCGGTGGGTGACCGAACCCTCGAACCAGATTCCCGTCGTGACAGTCTTGATCCGGGTCAAACCCATTCGGCCCCCGGGGCCCCCCTAAATTTTAAATATAATTAATATTATATATAAAATATTTATATATAAGTATATAAATTATAATATATAATAAAATAGAAAAAAATATTATAATATATATATATTATATATACACACAAAACACATACTTTATTATATTATATATTATTAATTATATATATTTATATAATATATACGTGCTTATATATTTATGTATGTAATATTCAATATTATATATTTATATATATTATATATATATATTATATATGTGTGTGTGTTGTAGTGTGGTGTGTGTGGGTGTGGTGGTGGCTATTATTGAGTGTGTGTGTTGGTGTGTTGTGTTGTGTGTGTGTTTGTGTTTTACTATAATAATTTATTATATAAAAATATATTATATATTATATATTATATTGTGTGTGTGTGTGTGTGGGTGTGTGTGTGTGTGTGTTTATTAAAAAAATATAGGGTTGTTATATCTATCTACTTCTATCTATCTATCATTATCTATCTTATATAATTATTATAAATAATATATATATATTTAATATATATTAATATAATATATTATATAATATATATAATTAATATAATATTATTTTCCCATATAAACATACATCATTATATATAATATATATATATATATATTTATTTATATATAATATTCATATAAATATTTAAAATTAATATAAAATATATATATATATTTATTATTATGTTGTGTGTTGGGTGGGTGTGTGTGTGTGTGTGGTTGTGTGTGTGGGTTTTTTTGTGTGTGTGTGGTGTGTGTGGTGGTGTGTGTGTGTGTTGTGTATATTTTATTAATATATATAAAATATAATTATTATATTAATCATATTATATATATTAATTATGAATATATATATAATAATATACATATATATAATATTATATATATATATATATATATAATATATATTATTTGTGTGTTTGTGGTGTGTTGTGTGTGTGTGTTGGTTGGTGTGTGTTGTGTATGTGTGTGTTTTGGTGGTGTTGTGTTGTGTGTGTTTGTGTTGTGTAAGTTTTAATAATTAAATTTATTATAAATATTTTAATTATATATATATACTTTTAAAATTATATATATATTTTTATTATATATAATTACATAATATAAATATATTTTTATTTATATTATTGGTGTGTGTTTGTGTGTGGTTGTGGTGGTGGTGTGTGTGGGTGTGTGGTTGTGGTGTGGTGTGTGTGTGTGTGTGTGTGGGTGTATAAAGGAGCGTAATTTGTCAAATATATATATATATGAATATATAAAAAATATATATATATTTAATTTTAAAATATTAATTTAAATAATATAATATATTACTACTGAAAGATTAAAGAATTTTTAGCTCCTTCATCATACACCCAACAGATGTAATATATTATAATAATATTTATTTATATATTTTTTTAAAATTATATATTTAATATAATATATGTTTATAATAATATTGTATAGTAATATATATTTATATATATATATATAATTATATAATATAATATATATAGGCATATATTATATTATATATATATATTTTTAATATAATAATTTATATTATAAAATTATATACTATATTATAAATATATTTCATGGTGTGTGTTGTGATGATTTTAAAGGAGCATAAAGATGTCTTTAAGTCTTTCTAAGTTTGTATCACTATGATTTACTTTTTTAATTTCTTTCCTTTATTATTAGAAATAAAATTAAATTTGCGTCTGTTTTTTAAATTGTTTGCTTTACTTATGATCACTTTCTTTTTGTAGAGCTTTTTCTTTTATTCTTTTTAAAATATTAATTTAGTTTCACTCTGTCTAAATTTTATCTGCTTGGAGAATCGTAATTTTTCATAAATTTTGATTTTTATTCTTTTAAAGTTAACTATTTTTAAAAGTTTTATTTCTGCTTTTATCAGTTTCATAATTGATAATATTATGCTGGAATCAAAAACTTGTAGTCTTATTTAAACTTTTCAGGGAAATTTGCACAAAGCCAGTTCTTTTTAAAAGGGCATAAACCCAAATGATTTTTTTTCTTGTCACATATTCTTTAACACTATAATTTTCATAGGGGCATTTATAAATTTCTTGTTTTTTACAAAGATTAAGTAAATCTATAAATAGGAAGCTGATAGTTTTTACCTCCGGGTAGTACGGGAAATGTATCGGCCTTATCCGAGGGGTCTGCGGTTCGCCCCCCGCCCAGGCGCGAGAAGTTCAACTGCCCGCCGGGGTTACTCTGTGGCGGGGCACCACGGCGGGTAGGCTGGGTTCAGCCAGTCAGCCCCAGTGAGACACGTGGAAAAATAAAACAGAGGTAGTCAAAAAAAAAAACCATGGAACAAAACCCAAAAAACTTTAAAACAAACAATATTTATAGGGAAATTTTTTGATTGATCATTTTAAATCACAATTTAACAAAGAGAACCCCTAACAAATTTTTTGAATTAACAAAGCTTTCCTACAAAAGTCCGATTTTAACACTTGTGAAAGGGGGTACAACGCCCCCTTCAGCAAATTCCGACTTAGCTTAAATATTGAACAGAAGCAAAACTATGTTAAAATTTTACTCCGAATATAAAGGGCATTTTCTCCTTCGGTATTTT
>NC_051387.1:38124033-38139833 GCF_015228065.2 Penaeus monodon
CCCCCCCCCCCGAAAAATTTTTTGGGGGTTCTCTCTCCGTTTTCGCCCCATACGTTGAATATTTAGAAATTATTTGGACACATTTTTTCTCCTAATGTTTTCCATAATAATTATTCAAAGGTATAACCTGTTGCATTCTTTTATAATTGTTTAAAGTCCTGGCTACTTAGTCCTTGATTTCATTATTTCTTCTTCTTTATTTCTCTCGTTTAGTTAAGATGCTTCTATCTACATCCATTATTGTTATCGCGTTTGCAATTTTTTGTTATATTGTTTCGTACATATGTTATTGCATAGTTATTTTCACAACTCTCATGCATCTCATATCCTTTATACTTTATACCGTCTTTTGTAATTCTATACTATTCTGTCACTTCCGATTTGTCTGGATGCTCACTTATCTTTTTTATAGTCTTCTGTGCTTTCTCGTTCCTGTTCTTCTATCTGTCACTATTTTATCCTCCCAGTTGCTCTATCATATTCTTCCTCTCTCGTTCGCCTAACCATTCTCTCAAATTCCGGTCACCATTGCCACATGTTTTTAATTGTTATTTCGTCCATCTCGCTCAATTCAATCCGTTTACGGTACACGTTTACGGTACAAAGTTTTACAGTCCACAGCTTCCTCGCTGCATTTCCTTTCATCACTGAGAGACTCTTGTGATGAGTTCTTCCGTCTCCACTATTGTGATGGACAATATGGTTCCCCCTTATTTGGAATTTCCCACTCACAGTGCTTAAACCAAGTAACAGTGACATTCCTAACTCTCATTTTTCGTTCCAGGTTGCAATTCCTAATCTATCCTATCATCTCTCAGCACGACCATTTTCTTCCTCACTGCATCCCATCTTGGGGGCTCTTCAGATACACCCCACATATTACTCAATCAGTGCTCAAATGATCTTTTCTGGTGTTGATATATTAGAGTACTACAACATTTTCATAAAATTTGTACCCCATACATAGCTTTTTTGCGTTGCTTCCTTTCTATATGTATATCCACGATTATCAAGTGCCCCCTTTACGTCATAATATTGCAGTAGTGACAATAATTACCATAATTTGTGTTATCATTTTCATACCAATACCAGTCTTTGATATATAATGGTATTACTACTCTTGATTGTTGTAATTGTATTGATATTAACTGCAGTGATAATAGTGATAGTATCATATCAACGATATAAAATTAATTAACTATAGCAATAATGTTTCTACAGGAAGTGGCACTGATAATGAAATAATTTTAATACTAATAATGAGAGTGATGGTATAATGATAATGATATTGATGATAATATTGATTATATAATATATAATAATAATAATATAATAAAAAATAATAATATAATAATAATAATAACATAAAAAAATAATATAATAATAAATAATAATAAATATAATACAATTAATAATAATAATGATAGTAATGATAATAATATAGTAATCACAATGATAATAAAATGATATAACATAATGATAATAATAAAATAATGATAATAATAAATATATATAATTAAAAATAATAATTTTAAATAAAAATAAAATATAAAAATAATATAATATTATAATAATAAAAAAATTATATAATGATAATCTTGGGGGAAATTACTGAAAAAAAATGAAAAAAACAATGAAAAAAATCTGTGCAAATCTATGCTAATGCTAATGAAAATTTTTATGATATTGTTTAAATATGATAATAATAAAATAATAATAAATAAAATCTAATAATAATAAAATAGTTAGTAATAAAAAAATAAAATAATAATAATAAATAATAAAAAATAATAATAATGATAATAAAAATATAATTTTAATAAAATAAAAATAATAATAATGATAATACTGATAAATGAAAACAAATCGAAATATTGATAATGAAACGGGCACAGGATGATAATAAAAGGTAAAAAACGTAATGATCATTATAACGAAAATTAACAGAATTAGATCAAAAGATAAAAAATTTAAAACATAATATAATAACAATAATATAAAAATAATCATAAAATTTTAAATAATAGTGGGGGATGTCTTAAAAATGACACTATGTAAATTTCCCTGAGAAAAAATATTGACCCGTTTATTATTAGAATATGATAGGGCGATGATGAGACATATTAATAATAACTAAAAAAAAAATGTATAAGCAAAAACATTAAAATTTTCCCTATGATACTTAAATGATAACAATATCAATATTGAAATGACATAAAAAAAATCATATAATGATGATAAAAACAAAAATGATATTAATAATGCAAAAATAGATAAAAATAAAAATGAAATAATAGGGTAATAAAATAATAATATAAAATAATATAATAAAAAATATTAATAAATGAAAATATAAGAAAATGAAAATGAAAATAAATGATTGCAATAAATAATGATAATGATTGATAATATATAAAATAATACATAAATATAATAATAATAAAAAATAAAAATAATAATATAATAAAAATTTTCTATATACCATTAAAGATAATTTAATGATAATAATAAAAATTGATAAAAAAAAACAGGGTAAAAAAAAAATAATGAAGTATGATGATAAATAAAAAATAATAATAAATAATAATAATAATAATAATAATAAAATAAAATAATAATAAATAAAAAAATAAAAATTTAATAATTTAATGTGATGATGATAATGATGAGAAGGGAAATAATGATAATGATATGGCGTAATATAATATGAAAATAAAAATAATAATAATAATTAATAAAAAATAATTAATATTATAATTATACTATGAGAAAACAAAAAAATGATACATAATGATACAGAAATGATACTGTAATAAAAAAGGGAAAAATGGGTAGCTAAACAAACATTTGATGTAACCAAAACAGAGTAGAGGGGTAGTTAAGGGGGGGATTATTTAAATTATCTGCGCGTAAACGCTAAGGTCTTTAACGCGAATCCTTTTTTAAAATAGAAATTTTAAATTTTTAAAAAACTTAAAATAAATTCTTACAAATAACAAAAAACAATTAAAATCAAAGCATAAATTTTATGGTTTTTGGTTAAAAATTGCAAAAACATTCTGCTAATTAAATTTTATTAAAAATTTAGTCCCCAAAGGAAACTGAAAAGACCCTCTATGTCCAATCCTCCCCCAAAAATTTTTCATTGTATATGGGGGAACAAGTACATAGGTCTTTAGTCTGAAATGTTCACTCTTTCCACCTGTGGATCTTTAAATGGTTCTTGGCATCCCTCAAAAAGTCTTGATTTTTGCCATCATGGGCCATGAGTCATCTTGTTGCCCGATTCTTAGCCCTTGTTAATAAACTTCCACTTTGGGTTTGGGGGGGATGCTATTCCCTGCCAAAGGCATCTCTAATCTTCGCAGTTTGTTTCGGGAGTATGCCTCCTTTTTCCCTTTCCCATTTTTGAACCGAGTAAAACATCCGGAAAACAGGGGGAGTTGCGAGAATACCCCTCACAGCCATAATCAAGTTTATACGAATAAGCGCTGGTAAACCCCAGAAGCGTTGTGCGGTCTGCACCCCAAATAGATGTAAAAACCCAAAAAATACAAAAGCGTTTTTTTATAGCCTTCCTCTTAACTTTTTTATGTGGGGCACCCATTAATCTTGATCAAATTCTTCACCTTTTGGACAAATTGCAGGGTTTGTCCTAATAGGGAAGGGGGATTTTCCTCGTTGGGGAAAAGTATTGTTTGGGAAAAATTTTTTAACCCTGATATATTGCCCACGTGAAACCTGTTTTTTTGCCCCTGCAGTGCCCCTTGGCACATCCTGTAAGCTTCCCCCAGCATACAGTGAAAAGTCATCCACATACGTTCATGAGACAAACTTGGAAAAACTTTTACTTCCCCTTTATAGAAATGGAAAACAGGTCACATTGACACCCCTTGTGGGCCCCCTTTCCCAGCTGGTCTTCCGTTAGAAACTTTTTTCCCACCCAAACTCAAAATTTCCTTTTAGAAAGGAGTTTTGTAGAAGGTAGTAAGCTTCTCTTAAAAATGTCATCGCTTCATGAGTTCCCATTTTTCCCAATCGTATCGAAGCCTCTTAAAGGGTCAAAGAAGACTGTAACTGTGCCGCTGTCAAGGAATTCGTATGAAAGTTTCCACCCTCACAAGTGCATCTGTGGTCATCTCAATTTTCTAAACCCATATTGATATGGGTCAAACATTTTTTTTTTCTAGCAGCCATGTCAAACCCGAAGTTTACCATTTTTTCCATCACTTGCAAAGCAGCTGTGGAGAAATTGGTCTTATTTCCTGGTGTGGGCATTTTTGCCAGGTTTTGGGAAAAGGAAAGAAAGCCTCTTTCCATGTGGATACCGTCCCTCCCTATAATCCTTTGAAAAGGGGCCAACAGGGAAATTCTGGGGGCCTCCGGTAAGTGAGATATCTTTTGATATGGTTTTCGTCACTTCCTGGGCGTCTTACGGCGAGCTGCAAAACAAGTCCATCTCCTTGTGCATAAATGGCAAGTTGTATGGAAATTCGCTCGTCCCCTGAAAACGCACTGGGGGTTGTTCCTGTTCCCGAAAAGGGGAGAAAACGGCGTGTAAAGCTCCCAAAAAATCTCTCCATGGTTTAGCTACTCATTCAAAACTTTTTTGTCTGTAATGATTTTGCATCTATCTTCGGCAGGGTGTGATATGGGTGGCTCTTTCCAGCAAACTTATTCACCCTTTTCCCACACCCATGCTAAGGGGGGTCCCCCAGGTTTTAAACGAGGGACATCTGTTTCCCGACGTCCGTCTCCCCTTTAGCATGCCCGGCCTTGGCTTGGGTCTTTTGTAAATATCAAAGGGTTTCAAAGCTGGGGCTCGTTCAAAATCCCTTTAATGCAGCTTTCCTTTCCTGACAGCTTGTTGGCATTCTCCCAACCCACATGGTACTGGAGGCGACGGGCTTCCGCTACTTTTGGGGAAAATGCTTTTGCTGCAAGGTAAATTTGTGATTGAAATATTAACGCATCTTGAACACCTGGAAATTTTGACAATTTTTGAAAACGCGTTGATTAAAAAAATGCCAGTCTCATTTCGGGTCGCTATCTCTGCCCCTTGACTGGGAAAACCATTCACCTCCTCCAAAATTATTGGGAAAATGGGGCCCCTGAATCTTCCTGACCTGCCAAGTGAAGTTCACGTGAAAACAGTGACCTTGATACTTTTTGGAGAATTCCCACTTTGATTTGGAAATTGTGGGAGTGTCACTGTTTTATAAAACTGCTCTCTCTTAAAAAAAAATCCAAGGCCCCTTTTCCCCAAGGGTTCACAAAATGTCCCCCAAGGGGGATTCCCACCATTGAAAACTCCCCAAAAGTAGAAATGGATGTGGCAACTGCCCAAATAATTTTTCCAAAACATTTATGTTAAATTTTTGGGGAAGGTAATGGATGCAACAGTGTAAGGTCGGTCAAGCCCACTCACGCCCTTTACCTGCAGTGTTTCTGCAGGGGGATCCCGGAAGGAAATCGGGCTCCATTATGCTACTCCTCCATAGGTCCCTTATCAAGGTCCATAAGGGCCTGAAAATTGAAATCCTCTCAGGGAAAAGGGGCAATTTTCCTGGGTCATAACTCTTGTAGGCATACCAAACGGATTACTAAGTATCGATGTTGCAGTTTTTTTTCCCTTTTTCTGAATTCCCCGAATTCCATTTAATTAGGGTATCCTTTTTATATTATTTCTTTAAAAGGGTTTGGCAGCACCTGTGGTCAGGGTTTTCCCCACCCTTTAGCGTCCCCTTTTCCCGGTCCGGTAGTACCTTTTTTTCGGTTGTTTCCGTGGAACTATTTCCCCGGTTTCCCTTGGAAGGTTTTGGATTTTTTGCCTGGGCAAAAAACGGACCGAGCCTTTGCTTCAGGGCATTCTTTCTAGAGGGGGGGGGGGCCCCCGTGGATGTTGTGGGGCGGGGTCCCTTTTTGGGCAGGTTCAGGATTCCTTTCCCGGGCAACGACGTCCTGGCCTTTACTTCCGGCTTCTGCCCAGCAGCAAAAGGCCCTGTGGATGTGTGGCAGCTGGAGTGTCCCCCATTGAGGCCTCTGAAGCCTTAAAAAGGCTCCAAAAACCTTACTTTTGGGGGGATCCCCCTCAATAACCCCCCCCTCCTACTCCTTTCTGTGGGCACTCACAAAGGCATGTCAGCAATTTGGGACTGGGGTTAAAAGGGAATGGCAGAGTGTGTTTGTAAGAAGCATTGGGGGGCAAAGGGGTGGTGGGGGGAAAGGGTGGGCTAGAAAACCCAAACAAAGAAACCCACCTGGCTGTGCAAACCACACGGGCACGTTGCTTTGCCTCTGTAAAAAAAAACTTTCTCCTTGTTCCTTATTACCAAAACTTCCTTTTTTAATTTGTACTTTTACATTGCTTTTTAAAAGCTTCATGAGCTTCTTTTCAAGGTAAAAGCTATTAAAACCTGGACAGTTGTCATCTCCTTGGGAAACCCGTTGTACCCCACTTTACACATACTCTTGTTGTCCTTTTCTTTAAAATTTCAAAGGGTTTGGCTCCTGCCCATGACCTTGGTAATTTTGTCTCATCCCCCCTGGGGCCCCCCCCAGTTGGGTAGCCCCTAGTCCGGCTCACCAGATCTTGGGGACCTCAAGCCCCCCCCCCGCGGCAAGGAGGGTTCCGTTAGGGGCGGTGGCAAAATGGGTTTGACTCAAATGCTGTTGCCCCACTAACAACCGCCTTGCCCCAGTGAGGGGGGCCCGAGGGCCCCAAAGATCGGTGAGCCGGGCCAAGGGGGTTTCCCATACTGGGGGTTACCGTGAGGGATGACACAAAAAGGAGTTTTGAGTCTCGGCATATGCGTTGCTTTCCCCCTGGCAAGGACTTTACCCTTTAAATTTCCTAATGGTGTGTTAAAAAAAAACAAAAAAAAAAAAGGAAAACCAAAAAAAAAAAAAAGTTATATAAAAATTTTTAATAAATATATTTATATATATTATAAAATATATATATATTAAATATTTTATATTAATATATAAATAATATATATTTATTAATATAATATAATCTTTACAAAATAAAATTAAAAATAAATTTTTAATATTAATGTTTTTAAATTTTTATAAATACTATATATATATTTTTATTTTTTTTTATATTATATTATTTATATTATTTATTACTTTATCTATATTACTTTATATTATATATTATTACATTATATAATATATTAATATATATTATTATATATTATATATAATATATTTTATATTTAATATAATTAATATATTAATATTAATATATAGTATTATATATATATAAATATAAAATATTTGTTAATATTGTATTAATATGATATTTTATTTATTTATTTATTATTTATATATATTTTATATATATTATATATTTGGTATATAAAAAAAAAATTTAAAAATACATACATATATTATTTTTTTATTTATTTACTTTTTTTTATTTAGCCCTTTATGTTTACCTTCTATTTTATCATTTAATTATATATAATATTTATATTAATTTTATAATAAAATATATATATTATATATATATATATTATATTATATATTATATTTTATGCTATTATAAAATTTTTTTTTTTTGGTTCCTTTTTTTTTTTTTCTTTTTTTTTTTATCACCCATTAGGCAATTAAGGTAATTTCCCCTTGCCCGGGGGAGAACGCATATGCGAGACTAAACCCATTTTTGTCACCCCCTCACGGGAAACCCCCCGTAGGGGTAGCCCCTGGTCCGGCTCACCCGATCTTTGGGGGCCTCAGCCCCCTCACTGGGGCAAGGCGGCCCCTTTAGTGGGGAAACAGCCTTGACTCTAACCCTTGCCACCCCCCCCCTACGGAACCCCCCTTGCCGCGGGGGGGGGGGCTTGAGGCCCCAATGATCTGTGACCCGACTAGAGGGCTACCCATCTGGAGGGGTCCCAGTGAGGGATGACAAAAATATACCAAGGTCTAGGGGCATGGCCAACTTTGCCATTTTAAAGAAATGGACAACCAAGAGTAGGGGTTAAATGTGGTACAACGGGTCATAAGGAATGAAAAACTTCCGGTGTAATATGCTGTTCCTTTGAAAAGAAGCTCATGAACTTCTTAAAGCATTAAAATGTAAAAATTGAAAGGGAAGTTTTGGGTAAAAAGGAAAAAGGAGAAGTTATTTTTTACAGAGGCAAAGCAACGTCCCCGTTTTTTTTCACAGCCAGGTGGTTCTTTGCTTGGGTTCTACCCCATCCTCCAAACCCCCACCCTTGCCCCCCAATGCTTCTTACAACACACATCCCATTCCTTTAAACCCTCGTCCAAATTGCTGACACTGCCTTTTGGGTGTTTTGCCCCACCAAAACGGAGTAGAGTGAGGGCTTTGAGAGACTCCTCCCAAAGAAAGGTCTTTGGGAGCCATCTTTAAGGCTTAGGGCCTCAATGGGACAGCTCCAGCTGCCACCACTCCACGGGGGCCCTCTGCTGCTAGGCAAAAGCCTGGAAGAAAAGCTCAGGCACGTCGTTTCCCCAGGCAAAGGAATCCTGAACCTGCCCAAAAGACTCCAGCTGCCACAATCCACGGGGCCTCCGCTGCTAAAAAGAATGCCCTTTAAAGAAAAGGCTCGGCCTTCTTTGCCCGGCAAAAAAAACCCTAAACCTGTCCGGGGAAACCTGTGGAAACTAGTTCCACGGGTAAAAAACCGTTAAAAGGTCTACCGGGATCCTGGAAAGGACACCCCTAAAGGTTTGGGGGCAAACCTTCCCACGGGTGCTCCCAACCCCTTTTTAAAGAAATAATAAAGAACGGGTACCCTAATTCTGGAACTTCGGGAAATTCTGCAAAATGGAAGAAGCACCTGTAGCTTTAGAAATCCAGTTTGTGTTCCCTAAAAGAGTTTATGACCCGGAAATTGCCCCTTTTTCCTAGGGATTTCAATTTGGGCCCCATTAGGGGGACCTTTGAAAGGGACCCAGGAGGAGTCAGTAATGGTACCAATTTTCCCTTCCGGCCTCCCCTCAACAAACACTGCAGGTGAAGGCGTGAGATAGGCTTACACACCTTACACTGTTGCTCCATCTACCTTCCTCCACAAAATCTCAACATAAATTTTTTGGGAAAATCTACTTGGGCGTTGCCACACCATTTCTACTTTGGGAGATTTCAATGGTGGGCATCCCTCGGGGGAACCTTTGTGCAACCCTTAGGAAGCCTTGGAGTCCTTGTTCTTAAGAGTAGAGCATTTTACTAAACAGTGACCTCCCCACTTTCCAAATTCAAAGGGGGACTTCCCCAATTAACCTTTCAATGGCTCCCCTGATTCACAGTTGAACTTCACTTGGGCAGGTCTTTAAAGACTTACAGGGAAGCGCCACTTTCCCAATAATTTTGAAAAAAGGTGAATTATTCCGTCAGGGAGGCAGAGATGCGCCCCTGAACTGCAGACTGGACTTTTTAATAAACTCCCTTTTGAAAGATCTGTCAAAAATTTCCAGTGTGTTAAAGATGCTTTAACCCTTCACTCCAAATTCCCTTTGCCAAAAGCATCTTTTCCCCAAAAGTAGGGACGTACCGTCGCCCTCCAGTCCCGGGTGGCTGATAAATGCCAAACAAGCTGTCAGAAAAGGAAAACTGCATTAAGGCATTGAAAGCCCCCCAGCATTTAACCTTGATCTTTAAAAAACCCCCCAGCCAAGGCCAGGCGCTGCAAAAGGGAGCTAGACGGACGTCGTGAAACAGTATTCCCCTCGATTAACTCGGGGCCCCCCTTTGCAGGGGTGGGGGGAAAAGGTGCAAAAGATTGCGGGAAAGAGCACTCCTATCAAGCCTGCTCTAAAGATAGATGGATAATCATTCAGCAAAAAAAAATTGCTAAAGAGCTAGCTAAATCCATGGGGAAGATCTTCTCTGGGCTCTTACACGCTCGATTCTCCCCTCTTGTGCTGAACAGGAACAAAACCCAGTGTCGTTCTTCAGTGGGGCTGCAGCAGAACTTATACAACTTGCCATTTTGCACAAGGGAAAGGCCCGCTTTGCAGCTCGCCTAAGATGCCCCCGGGAAATGACGTATTCCATATCAAAGATTCTCATTCCGAGAGTCCCCAAAATTCCGTTGGACCTTTCAAAAGGATCTATAGGAGGGCCAGTGTCTCCCCATGGAAGAGCTTGATCATCCTGTTCCTAAAACCCCAAAAAAGCTTCCCCCCAGAAATTACAGACCATTTCTCTCACCGTGCATCTGAAACTGATGGAGAAATGGAAACTTTGGTTGACATGGGTGCTAGAAAAAAAAAAGTGTTTACCCATATCATATGGCTTTAGAAAATTGAAATTACCCAATGCACTTGTGAGGATGGAAAACCCATACAGAATTTTTTCGCACAGCGACGTCACGTTACTCTTTCTTTTTACCTTTAAGGGCTTACGATACGACTTGGAAACTGGCATACTCATGAGCTGTATGACTTGGGTTTTAAAAGAAACATTTACTACTTTTTACAAAGCTTCCTTTTAAAAAGAATTGAGTTCGGGGGGGAAAAATTTTTTTACCTGGGAAAACCCCGGGAAGGGGGCCCACAGGGATGTCCCCTTTAAAGGGGGGCCCTGTTTGCCATTGCTATAAAAGAATTGTAAAAGTTGTTCCAATTCGTCTCATTAAACTGAGTGATACTTTACACTGTCGCTCGAGGAATTACAGGATTCAAAGGCACAGCAGGGGCAAAAATCAGGTTCACTGGGGAATATTCATGGGGTTTAAAATTTTCCAAACATACTTTCCCCAAAAGAGGAAATTCCCCCTTCCTCTATTTAGGAGCAACCCACTGCAATTTGCCAAAGGTGAAGTAATTTTTTGACTCAAACTTTTCATGGGTGCCCCACTCAACGTTAAAATGAAGGCTTAAAACGCTTGTATTTTTCGGGTTATTTTTACATCTTTTGGGGTGCAGACCGACAACGCTTCTGCGGGTTTACCGACGCTTATTCGTATAAACTTTTTATGGGGTTGAGGGGTATTCTTCTGCAACTCCCCCTTTCTCCGGATGTTTGCTCGGTTCCAATGAAAGGAAGGAACAATGGGGCTCCTCCAAAAAAAACTGCGAAGATTGAGATGCCCCCTTGGGGTTGGGTAATACATCCCCCCCCAACCGAAAGTGGAAGTTGCATTAACAAACTAAAATCGGGGACACAACTGACTCATGGGCCGTATGGCTAAAAAAACAGCACTTTTTTGAGGGTGCCCAAGAACCTTAAAATCGCACATGTAGTGGAAAATGTGCAACATTCTCAGACAAAAAACTTGTACTTTCTCCCCCAATACTGAAAATGTATTGGGGGGGGGATTGTGCATAGAGGGTCTTATCGTTTCCTTGGGAGACTATTTTTCATAAAATTTAATTATGCGAATTTTATCAATATTTTATACACAGACCAATTTTATCTTTGATTTTTAATTTTTTTTTTTATTTGAAAATTTTTATTCAATTTTAAACATTTTTTTATTTTCTATTTAAAAAGGCATTGCCGTTTAAAGACCTTAGCTGTTGCGCGGCAGAAAATTTTTAATAACCCCCTTAACTCCCCCCTACTCTGTTTTGGGTTTCCAAACCCGATATGTGTTTCATCCCTTGCCTTTTTTTTTTATCAGTATCTTGCTGTCATATTTCTGTTATCATTATTATTTTTGTCACAGTATACTGAATTTTAATTATTATTATTATTATTTTTATTATTTTTATTTTATTATTATTATTTTTTATTATTTTACTGCCATATCTTTTCTTTTCCATCATCATCACTCATCATCATCACTCATTAATTATTAATTAATTATTTTATGTTATTATTATTATTATTTTTTTATTATTTTATTATTATTCATTATTGATTTTATTTTTTTTTATTATTATTTTATCATCATCATTTCTATCATTATTTTTTTTTTTACCATTTTTTTTATTATCATGATTGTTATTTTAATTTAAAATTTCTTTTAAAGGGATCATGAAATTATTATTATTATTTTATTATTATTATTATTATTATTATTATTATTATTGTTTTATTATTTCATTATCATTATCATTTTCATTATCATTTTCATTGTCATTATCATTATCATTATCATTATCATTATCATTACATTATCCTTATCATTATCAATCATTTTTCTTATCTTATCATTATCATTATTATTATTTATGATTATCATTATTTTTATCTTATTATTATTTTTACCTTATTATTTATCATTGTTATTATTATCTTATTTTGTCATTATTAATATCATTATTGTTTTTCATCATTATCATGATTTTTTTTATTGTATTACAAACATTGTATTGTTTCATTAATGCATCTAGGAATGTTATTAAAGTTTTGCTAATTTGTCTTTTCTTATAGTTATTATTAATATCTCATCATCGCCATCATCATCATTCTAATAAAATCGGTGTCAAACTTATTATCATATGGGGTAAATTTTACTATAGTTCATTTTAATGATCCCCCGCTCTATTTTTAATATTTTATGATTATTATTTATATTTTTATTACATTACTGTTTTATTTTTTATCTTTATATCTTAAATTTCCCGTATAATTTTCGTTATAATATCATTACTGTTATTTTCATTATTTTTATCATCACTGTGTTCCTGTTATCATTATCAATATACGATTATGTTATCATTATTACATTGTTTTTATCATTATTATTTTTTTATTATTATTAATTTACATTATTATTTTCATTATTTTATTATTATTATTATTATTATTATTATTATCATTTTTTTTATTACTACTACTTCTTATTTATATTATTAGATTTTATTATTATTATTATTATTATTATTACTTATCATTTTAAAATCATAATATTATCATTACATTACTTAGCATTGCACTAGATTTTTTCATCATTTGTTATTTTCATTTTTTTTTTATCAGTATGTTATCACTATGTTTTATCATTATTATTTTATTATTATTATTATTATCATTATTATTATTATTACATTTTATTATTATACATTATTGTTAATCTTTTATTACATTGTTATATTCATTTTATTTCTTACTATCATTTTTTTATTATTATTATTTTATTAATTATTATTTTATTATTATTATTATTATTATTAATAATAAATATACATAAATTCTTATCATTATTACCATCACTCTCATTATTAGTTTAAAATTATTTTCATTATCAGTGCCACTTTTTTAAAACATTTTGCTATATTTTTAATTAATTTTATATCGTTGTAGAACTACACTTTTATCCTGCAGTTAATATCAATAAAATTACAACAATCAAGATAGTAATCCATTATATATCAAAGACTGTATTGGTATGAAATGTACAAAAATTATGTAATTATTGTCACTACTGCAATATTATGACGTAAGGGGCACTTGATAATCGGGATATACAAAAAAAGGAAAAGAAAACCAAAAAAGCTATTATGGGGTAAAATTTTTTATAAAAATTTTTGTATCTCAAAATTATAAACCAAAAAGTCATTTGAGCCTGTTTTGAGTAATATTGGGGTGTTCTAAGGCCCCCAAATGGGATGCAGTTAGGAAGAAAGGGTCGTGCTGAAGATGATAGGAAAATTTAGGAATTGAACCCTGAACGAAAAATGAATTGGAATTCATGTTCTTGGGTTTAAGCACTGTGAGTGGAAATTCCAAAAAGGGGGGCCCTATTTTCCTAAATAGTGGGAGGGAAGAACTCATCACAAGATCTCTCATGATAAAAGGAAGCAGCGAAAAGCTGTGGACTGTAAAACTTTGTCCCTAACGTGTACCCTAAAGGATTGAAATTTAGGAGATGGCGAATAAAATTAAAAACATGTGGCCAAAGGTACCGGAAATTTTAGAATGGGTTGGGGAACGAAAGGGAAAATAGATAGAGCAACTGGGGGGATAAAATAGTGACGATGAAAAAAAGGAACGAAAGCACAGAAACTTAAAAAGATAAGTGACATCCAACAAAACGGAAGTGACAGAATAGTATAGAATTCAAGACGGTATAAATTAAAGGGTATGGAAAGCATGAGAGTTTTTAAAAAACATGCAATAACATATTACAAAAAAATATAAAAAAAAAACTTGCAAACTCGATAACAATAATGGATGTAGATAGAAGCATCTTAACTAATACGAGAGAAATAAAGAAGAAGAAATAATGAAATCAAAGGGACTAAGTAGCCAGGACTTTAAACAATTATAAAAGACATGCAACAGGTTATACCTTTGAATAATTATTATGGAAAACATTAGGAGAAAAAATGTGTCCAAATAATTACATAAATATTCAACGTACTGGAGCGAAACACGGAGAGAGCAACTTCCTGCATTAAAAAGTATATTCAAGAGAGAGAGAGAGAGAGAGAGAGAGGGGGGGGGGGAGTCGCGAAGTTACATGGAACTGTTTTAATTTATGGAAAGAGGAACAACAGCTGCAATATTTGCAGGGGTATTACGCCATCCAACGCAAAGAGAAGAACTATGAAGATGCAACCATAAATGTGACAATTGGGAAGAGATCGGAGACATTGGGGCAGATGAAATAAATAAACAAATAATTATATATATATATAAATAAATGTAGGCTGGACGGAGCGATGGGAGAGAAGAAAACTGGAAACGATAGAGGTACACAGAGGAAGATACTTTACCGATTGCGAATACGAAAATGGGCAGGGTTGAAAACAAGTACCTGCGGGGTGGCTTGCAAGCGAGTGAATGACAGTACGGAGACCAAGTTGCAGCGCATATGTGGAAGGAAGGGAATGATCATTTTGAACGGTGGAAGCTGAATCCGCAGCTGTGTGGGCCGAGAAGGAGGAGAGGACCAAATTCCAGATGGGAGACACAGGGGATGAATATGGAGGAAGGTGGACGGACAAAGGATTATTCCCCGGAGAGGAGACGAAGGAGATGTAGGGTGCGTCTGCATTTCGCTTTATCCTATATTTTTTGACTCCGTAAATCAGATGATAATGAGTTATCAAGTAAAGAAACTGTAATTACTAAGTAGTGATTTCGTTTAATGGTACAGAATTTAAGTATATATGACTAAACATATGACTATATTTGCGTATTCACGAACTCTAATTTATACACACAAACACACACACACACCACACACACACACACACAACACACACACACACACACACACACACACACACACACACACACATAATCAATAGTATAAATAAATATCTATATTTTTCATCATTGTCATACTCTGTCATTGTATGACTATTATTATTATTATTGTTATTATTGTTATTGTTATTATTATTATTATTATTATTATTATTATTATTATTATTATTATTATTATTATTATTATTATTATTATTATTATTATCATTATTATTATCATCTGATCATATCGTTACCGATTATCACAAGTCAACGGAACCGTATGCGAATATAAAACCGTGTGATCATTACAGGTAAAACAAAGCGATTAATATATGCGACCGAGAAATGCACAGATTAACAGGACAATATTGGGAACTTATATTGTTCTTCCTGCGCCATACACCTGCGTCCGATAATTTACATTTACATGTAGAGTGTATGGTTCGCCGTAGCATGTTCTTAAGGCTTGTAGGGAGCATTTGCATGTTAGATGCGCCTGTGCACGCGTCTGATTAATCTCATGTGAGGCAAGACCGGATCGTGTAAGCTTTTGCTAGTAACCGTAAAGTGTTTCAGCAATAATAATAAAAAAAAACAATTGTAATTCCTTGGCGAAAACCGAAATAGACGTTCTTACATATAAATGTATTTTACATGGAATTTACTAAATCACGGA
>NC_051387.1:38142433-38157433 GCF_015228065.2 Penaeus monodon
TGCATATTCATGCTCGAAGATTGCTAGAGTCAATATCAGTTTTACTCACATTGATGTAATGATACTCTCAACCGAAAGGCAGTTCGCCAGTTCTCCATGTGTTACATGATACTATATTTTAATTCGTTCCCTTGCGCACCTCGAAGAAGTAATTTTTCAAACTGGTGTAGAGAAATTCAAAAGGAAAGTTCAAATTTGTCAGATCCACGTTCGTGGCTTGGGGTATAGAACATTTTTTTTTTTGTGGTTTCCCTTTAAAATACCTCTTTTACTTAGTATAGTATTTATATGTATATTATATAAATATATATATATTATATATAATATTATAATATATATACCACCCATATATTGTTGGGGTGTGTGTGTGTGGGTGTGTGATGTGTGGTGTTGTGGTGTGTGTGGTGTGTGGTGTGTGTGTGTGTTGTGTTTTGTGTTGTGTAAATTTTGTGTGGGTTTTGTATTTGTGTTTGTGTGTGGCGTGGTGGGTTTAGTGTATATATATATATATATATATATAATATATTATATATTAAATATACTATTATAATATATATATGTATAATATATTAATATATATATAAATAATATATATATATATATATATAAAAATGTATAATATACTCACCACACACACATGTTTATATATATATAATTATATATATATATTATTATATATAATTTATTATATTATATATAATATATATTTATTTATGTATTATGTTTTGTATATATATATTATTTTTTATATATATTATATAAATTTAAAATATATATAATATATAATGTATGATGTATGTAATTACTCACACACACACACACAGCTTTTATTATATATATATAATTAATATAATATATATATAATAAATATTTCATAAAAAAAATAAAAAAATAAATATATTATATATATAAAATATATATATATAATACATATATATTTTTTATATAATTTTATATATAATATCTATATATAAATAATTTTTATATATATTAATAAACATTAAAAATACAGAAAAATATTTAAAATAATAATATATATATAATATATATATATATTATAATATAAATATATATATTATAAAAAATATTATATATATAAATTATTATATATTTTTAATATATATTATATATATATATAATATATAATATATTATATATATATATATATATATATATATTTGCAGTATGTTTTTGGGGTGCCTGTCTGATAACAAATGTCTTGAGCCTTATTACTTTTTTTTTCTGCTAAATTGGAGTATGAATCGGATAATATATCTATATCTATCTAGCTTGTTGCATGATGTTGCTGTAGTATTATCTAGTCTATCTACTATCTATCATCTATCTATCTATCTATCTATCTTTTTTATCATCTAATCTACATCAATATATATATGTTTTTAAAACACAACACACAACCATTTAATGTTTGTGTGTGTGTTATTTTACTTCTTATGTATTATCTTATCATCTATCTATCTTACCACACACACACGCACACACACACAACACACACATATGTAAAAGTGCGTGGGAATTATATAATTAATATAATATATATAATTATATAATATTATATATAATATACATATATATATATATAATATAAATTTTTTTATTATATATATATATATATATGTATATTGTATACATATATACATATATATCATCCAAATTTTATATATATAATATATAATAATATATATAATATTTTAAAATTATATTACATACATATTTATTATAATTAATTATATATATATATATATATATATATATATAAATATAATATACAGACGCACATTTAAGTGTGTGTTATGTTGTACATATTATTAATATAAAATAATATAATAATATAATTTTATATATATTATTATGTTTTTGGGGTTGTGGTGTGTGTGTGTGTGTGTTTGGGGGGTTGTGTGTGGTGTGGGTGTATAGGTTTATATAATATTATATTATATTTTATAATATTATTATATAATAATGTATATATATTATATATATATATTATTATTAATATAATAATATATTTTACTAATAATATATAATATATATAATAATATATATATTTCAAAATTTTAATACATATATTTATAAAATGTATGTTTGTATTATATAAATAATATATAAAATTTTAATTAATATAGAAAATTATTATATTTTAATATTATAAAAAATATACATTTATAAAATTGATAATATATAGATATAAAATATTTTATATATATGGAAAACATAAAATAACAATATATATAAAATATATATAATTATTATAATATTTTTAATCTATATATCTAATAATTTTAAATTTTATAAAAGGGATAAAAATTTTATTTTAAAAAAATTTTATATTAAATATAATATAATATATATATAAAAACATATATATAAATATAAAAATAAAAATATATATATTTTATATATATATTTTATTTATTAAAATTTAATTACAAACACATAAATTATATATATTATATAATATTTTAAGTAATAAATAAAATAAAATATATATATGCTGTAAAAATATATAATTATAATTTATAATAAAATATAAATATTATAATATATATATAATATTTTGCCGATATATATATGTATATATATATAATATAAAATTATTATAGTAATTTTATATATCTATATTAAAATATAATATAGGCATAAAAATATAAAATATAAAATTTTAATTAATTATAAAATTTAATAAAAAAATTTTAATATTATATAAATATATACGACCCAAAATTTTTAATATATAAATATTATATATATGTGTTGTGTTGTGTGTGTTGGTGTGGGGTGGGGGTTTTGGGGTGTGGGTGTGGGTGGGTGGTTTTTAATTTTATATATATATATATTTTATAATATAAAATATATATCTATTATTTTATATATAAAATTTAAATGTTGTGTGGTGTGTGTGTGGGTGTGTGGGTGGGGGTTTTGTGTAGGGTTTTATATATATTAATATATATAAATATATATATATATATAATGAATGCCGAAAAAAATTATTTAATATTTATATATAAGATAATATATATAATATATATATAATTTATATTTAAAATTAATATATATATATATATATATAATATATATATATAATATATTTTATCCCGGGAATATATATAGATATAAAATATAATTTTATATATCATAAAAATAAAAATTATAATTTTATAAACTATATAATATATATATTATTTTAGATATATATATATATATAATTGAAGGCTTTCTGTAAAGGGGGAAAACCCAAAAATTTATCCACCCAAGGGGGGGGATGGCGGTTTAGTGCCGAAAAAAAAATGGGGGGGGCCCGTTCACTCCCCTGTGGGAAAATTAAATCTTCCAGCCCCAGGTCCATACCCCTAAAAATTGGGTCTTGGTTAGGTTTTTCTTGCCCATCCTTTTAAATGATAAAAAAAAAGCACGATTAGCAAGAAAGAATTAAAAAAATTTTAAAAAATACGGGAAAATGGGTTCTAAAAAGAACGGAAAAATTTAAAAGATTTAAGTTTTAAAAATTTTGGGGACCCCTGGCGGGTGCGGGCCCCAAGGTAAAAAATAAAATTATAAAAAAAACCTTTATGAAAAGTCTTTCCACGTACAGAAAGGGGGACACCCATTTGGAAAAACCTTTACGATTTTCTTATAGAAATTTGGCAAACAGGGTCAAAATTTTAAGACTCCCTAGGGGGAAAACCCCCCAGCGGATTTTCCAGGTTAGACAACTTTTCCCCCCCCCCCCAACCAAAACCTAAACTTCCTGCACCCCAAGGAAGCTTTGTATAAAGGGTTAGGTAAGCTCATTTTAAAAACCAAAGGTCAACAGTTTCATGAGTATGCCATGCTTAAAAGTAGATCGAAAGCCTTTCAAGGAAAAGGGAAAAGACTGGCTTTAGTGATGTTGCTTTTCGAAAAAAAATTCTGATAGCATTTTCCATCCCAAAAAGTGTATGGGGCGATCTAAATTTTCTAAAGCCATATTGATAGGGGTAAAAACACGTTTCCTTTTTAGAAACCCAGGGTCACCCTAAAGGTTCCTTTTTTTCCCCATCAGCTTGCAGATGGGTTTCAGGTCGGTTTTTGGGGTTGTTTTTTCCTGGTTTTAGAAGAAATTTTTGCCGGGTTTTTTGGGGAAGGGGGAATGATTATAGCCTCTTTCCTGTGGACGCACGTGCCCCCCCTTATAGATCCTATTGAAAAGTCAAACCAGGAAACTTCGGGGGGTTTCGGGTAAGTGAGATATTTTTGGTAGGGAAAATTCTACTTATTTTAAGCTTAGGGCAGGGGCTGCAAAGCGGGGCCCTTTCCCCTTTGTGCAAAAATGACAAGTTTTTAAGGGGAAGTTTTTGCTGCAGCCCTACTGGGGGAAACCCCCCAATGGGTGTTTTTCCCTGTTAAACCCCAAAAGAGTGGGGGAATAAAACAGTGTAAGATGCTCCAGAGGAGCCATGGATTTAGCTTGCTATTTGCAACATTTTTTTGGTCTTGATGATTAAACCTATCTTCAGAGCGGGGGGGGAAACTGGGGGTCCCTTTTTCCGTGACCCACCTTGCCCCATACCCATGAAAAGGGGGGTCCCAGATTTAACGGGAAAGACTTTATTCCCAGGGACTCCTTTTAAGCCTCCTTTGCATGCCCCGGGTTTGTCTCGGGTCTTTTTTAAGGGGAAAAGGGTTTTACAATGCGGGGGCGTCGTTTTTAAAACTCCCTTTTAATGCACCCTTTTTCTTGCTCTGAAAGCTTTTTGGGGCTTTAAACGGGACCACCATGGAAACCAAGGTACCATGGTGGGCTTTTGGGATTTGGATGTTTCGAAAGGTAAATTTTGTGATGTGAAGGATTAACAGCATTTTGAAAAACGGGAAAATCATTCACAGATCCCCCAAATACTCAGTTGATTTTAAAAAAGTTTCCAGTCCGCTGTTAAAGGGTCGCCCCTCTCCCACCCCAAATTGACTGGAATACCATTAAACCCCCTGCAAAAGTTTTTGGGAAAAAGGGGCGCTTCCAGAAAGGGAAATTTCCATGACCTCCCAAGGAAATTCAACTGTAAATGGGGAAAGCCTATTGATAGGTCTATAGGGGAAAAATGTGTGGGAGGTCACTGTTCAGAAAAATTGCATCTTTTTAAGAAAAAAGGGACCCCAAGGGCCCCTTCCCTCGGGGGTTGCCCCAAAGGTCTCCCCGAGGTGATCCCGGCCATTCAAATTTTTTAAGGAAAAAAGGGAGGGGAAACGGCTCAAGTAGTTTTTTCCAAAAATCATATATTTTTTTGGATATGTGGGGGAAAGGGTAGGGGGAAAAAAAGGGGGAAGGTGTTTTCAAGCCTATTCTCCACCCCGTCCCCGGAAGTGTTGTCTGCAGGTGGAGGGCCCGGGGAATGGATTACCCCTGATCCCTTCTGCGCCCCTCAGAGGCCATTGAAAAGGTCCCATAAGGGCTTGAATTTGGGAAATTTTCCTGGGAAAAAGGGGCGTTTTTCCCCTGGTCAAAAATTCTTTGGGGGATACACAAAACGGTTTAAACTTTGAAGTACCCAGTTTTTGAATTTTCCCCCATTTTGCATAAACCCCTGCAGTGTTTGGCGCACCTGGGGTAAAGGGTTTTTCCCCCCACACCTTTAGGCTGCCCCTTTTCCCAAAGACCCTTGGGAGTCCCTTTTTTAAAGGGTTTTTCCCTGGGGAACTTTTTTCCACGGGCCCTTTTCCCCTTTTGGGACAGGCTAGGATTTTTTTGGCCAAAGCCTTTGTTTCCCGGGACATTCTGTCTAGCAGCGGAGGCCCCCCGGGATGTGGGGGCGTGGGCTGTCCCCTTTGAGGCCCCCCGGGAAACCCCTTTCCCTTAAGGTCCAAAGCCCCTGAGTGGAGTCTTTTTAACAGGCTCGGATTCCCCTTTTCTGGGGGAAAAAGGGGTAACCGGGGCCTTTAAACTTTGGGGTATTCTGCCTAGCAGAGGAGGGCCCCCGTGGGTGTGGTGGAGCTGGAGCGTCACCGGTTTTAGGCCCCTTTAAACCTTAAAAGATGGTCCCAAAAACCTTAAATTTTGGGGGGAGGGGGTTCCCCCAAATACCCCTCACTAAAATTTTTTTCTGGGGGAAAACTCACCAGAGGGAAATGTCAGCAATTTTAGGGGGTTTAGGTTTAAGCAAGTGGCGAGTGTGTGGTTTTAAAAAGCAGGAGGGCAAGGGTTGGGGGGAAGGAGGGGAAAGGGGAAAAAAAGAGGCAAAGGGGAAACCCACCTAAAATTTTGGGAAAAAAGCACATGAGCACGTCCCCTTTTCCTCTGGAAAAAAAACTTTTCCTTTCTCCTTTTTTTACCCCAAACTTCCTTTTTTTAAATTGGTACCTTTACATTGCTTTTTTGAAGGGTTCATGAGTTCTTTGCAGTGGTAAACGGGATATGGGGCCTGGACAGTAGTCACTCCTTGATAACATTGTTTCCACACTTTTTCACATAAATCTTGGTTGGCCATTTTCTTTAAAAAAGGCAAAAAGTTTGGGTCCATGCCCCTAACCCTGGCAGTGGGGAAACACTGCATAGGGGTGGGCCAAAATAGGGTTTACCCTTTAAAGGGGGTTTTCCAGGCCCAAAAAAACTCATTTTGGAAGGGCTAAAGTGTTAAAGTTTAAAAGGGGAGCTGGTGTCGACTGTTTAAAAAACCCTCAAGAAATTTTTCTTAAAAAAGTTTTACTGCCACTGCATTTTAAAAAGTCTAGTTCCCCTTTGCAGTTTTTCCTCAGAAATTTTCCCATCAGGTCTCGGGGAAAAAACCCAAATTTCCCCCCACTGATTTGGGGGGGGTTTTTGAAGAGATCAGGGAAAAAAGAGCCCCAGGAATGTTGATAGCAGCAGACGGTTGGGGAGAAACCCCAACTATCAAGCTACACTCGCGGTTTGGGGGAGATTTGGGAAAACACGTGGGCATACTTCAACTATTTTTGAGTACTTCAAAAATATCCAAAATCTATATTGAACACCATCAATGGGCTTCATAAAACTTAATATAGGGAAAAACTCTCATAATTACCAGGAAGATTTCCCCTTTAATTGGATTTAGGAGGACTTTTTTCCCTTTTTACCCGGTTTGGGGATTCCGGGAAAAATTGCAATTCCCCTTCTTGCCCTTTTGGAAACTGGGAAAGGGGTTTCCCCCGTGACAAAATGTGATTTTTCCCGAGGGAATGGGCCCGGGGGTGGGGTATCTCGCTGAGAAACAAGATCTTTGTAAAATTTTTAGCCAACAAATTAGGAAATTTTTCATTTCCCACCCCCCCCCACCCACCACGGGGGGCCAACGGGGGAAAACATAGTTGGGGCTCAAAATTTTTCCAACAGCCACAGGGGGAATAAGGAAAAATAGCACCCAATATTTCAGTAAGGCAGCCCCGGGACCTATGCACTACGGGCTAAAAACAGGCCTGCTTTACCCTAGCCAAAATTTGACAGCCGAATGATTTGAAAGGGCCTTTTATCAAGGCCCCCTGCTACCCAGAAAAAAAGAGGATTTAAAGAGGGGGTTGCTAGCTGTGGGTGCCCAAAAGAGTTTTTTCTGTCGTTTTTTATACTCAAATTATGGCATTTTGTAAACCCTTTTTCCCTTTAAATTTAAATTTTACATTTTTTACCCCTTTGGAGACTATCTTCTAGAATTTTTACCTTTCAATTGGGTTTAACCCGGAGTGATAACAGGTCCCGGAAAATAAAAAATGGACAAACACCTTTTTTTCCGGTAAAGAATTCGAATCAACAGTTTGGGAAATTTTTCCTTTTTCGTTTGCCTACTTTAAATGAAGGTGTCAATTTATTTTAAATTAAAATTTTTAAAAGGGTCGATGATGGAAAACTTCTTTTTGATGGGCCTTTTAACTTTCCCCACTTTTTGGGGGTTAAAAAGTTTGTTCCCAATAAACCTTTGTCTCAATTTGCGTGAAAATAAGCCCTTCTTCTTCTGGTGAAAAAAGCCATTTTTTCTCTTGGGTGAAGATAATCCATTTTTCTTTTCATTACTTTACAGTGGTGCACTCGGCCAAACACTCTGTCAGTCTGGAAATTACATATAAACCCTATCTTTATTCCTAATACATTTTTTACTTGTATCAATGCCTTGTGTTATTCTTTGACTTACGATGTGGTCATATTGTAAGTGTATATCATGGAGTAGTAATTATGCACTTGTGGTATGTAGCCTTTTATAGTAGTAAAGTAATTAATATTTTCGATAATGCTAGTTAGACAACCTACTTTACTTCTCTTTATTCATCCTAGGAATATCATGTGATTGCTGGCATTTTTTTACTTCCCTTTTTTCTGCATCTCTCTCTCTCTCTCTCTCTCTCTCTCTCTCTCTCTCTCTTCTCTCTCTCTCTCTCTCTCTCTCTCTCTCTCTCTCTCTCTCTCTCTCTCTCTCTCTCTCTCTCTCTCTCTCTCTCATTCATGGTTGAAATATTTTTGTTATAAAAAATTTCTATTATGCCCATATTTCAAAGACACTGTCACTATCCTCTGTTACTTTACTTATTTATTTTTAGAGTTGCATTTACTATTTAGCGTTTGTCATTTATAAGTAATCATGACATTGTAATTGATCCTACACTAATCACACTATTACAAGCCTGCAAATGCTTCTCTCTCAACATTTATCATTTTTTTCTGATTTACTACTATGCGCTGATGGTAAATCATGGTGTGCACAGTTAATATATTTACTGATAAAACATACCGCATTCCTTCGTGATTCGTTTACTACTTCAGCATTATGAATGTAGATGTATATTTTATTCAAATAGTTAACAATAATAGTGTTAATGTCTGTTATGGAATTGGACTTTGCAGAGTCATCAAAACAATTCAAGTAACAACTAAAAAGAAACCAATCGATCATTGCAGTGTATAAAAAGATTGTTCACCTATGATTGTTTGTCTTTTATGTGTGTGCGTGCGCGTGCGTGTTTGCGTGTATGTGCGTGTCTGTGTCTGTGTGTTTGTGTACACACAAACATCGACATGCGTGTGTGTGTGTGGTGTGTATCTATATATATATTAATATATATATATATATCTATAATATGATTTATACATATATATACTATAATATATACATATATGCAATATATATATATATATATATATATATATATATACTATATAATATATATATATTACATAATAATATGATATACATATATATATATTATATATCATATCTATACTTATCATATATAATATCTATCTACTCTCTATTGATAACATATATATATATATATTTTCCATCTAATGAACTTACTATCTCTATATATCTATAGATCATATCTCTATCTCTTACTATATATATATCATATATATATATATGTATATATATGTATATATATATTCATCGCTATATATATAGCTATCCATATCATATCATATATATCTCATATATCTCTCTCTCTCTCTATATCTAATATATCTCTATACATATCTGCCCTTACTGCTATCTATCTATGATCTCATCTATTATATTATATTTATTGCTATCCATATATCTATCTCATCTATATATCTATATCTATATCTATCGTCTCTCTCTCTATATCATCTCTCTCTCCTCTCTACAGTATGACACTTACATATATCTATATATCATATAGTATATATATCTCCTATCTATCTCTATTAGATATATATATATATCATGATATACATTATATCTATGTATATATATTCTATATATATATATATATCTATATCTCATGCTAACCTATATATATCTCTTCTCTAGTCTATATATCGATATATATATATCTATATGTTGTGGTGTGTGTGTGTGTGTGTGTGTGTGTGTGTGGTGTGTGTGGTGTGGGTGTGGTGGGTTTTGTGTTTTTGGGTGTGTGAGAGAGAGAGAAAGTCTGTATGGGACCAGAAATAGCTTACTTCACCCTTCTACTTATACTAGAGTATGATAGCTTGGTTTTAAAGTATTGCTAAATAATTTCCATCGAGTGCCCACGGCGATAGTGTTGGAAAAAATACACTTAAGGAAAGATGCTTTTCCATAACCTCTGACGACCCCTTGAGAAGCTGCAGTCGCACTTCGTCCCGAGTGCTCCCTGAAAGAAGCTTCCTTTCGCCCTCCCCGCATCCTGCGTCGGGGAGGTCGAAGGCAACAAACGGCCTCCCCGGTGCGAGCATTACGTCCTGATGTGCCATTGCCGCAGACGGTACCAGTAACATGACTTTATTACGAGCACTGATCACGGGGACAGGAAGAGGGAGCACAGGGGGTGGAGGGGGGTAATGCAGGTTGCAGGATGTCGGCGTGATTGCTTGCTCTTCTGCAGCCTCTCGGGAATGTTCATTCTTCTAATTCGCCCGGATTCTTGATGCTGGCGATGCGAGTGGTTTACGGGTGTCAATGTTTTTGTCCGTTTATCCGACAGTGTGTGTGTGTGTGTGTGTGTGTGTGTGTGTGTGTGTGTGTGTGTGTGTGTGTGTGTGTGTGTGTGTGTGTGTGTGTGTGTGTGGCGTGTGTGAATCTGTATGTATGTATGTATATATATATATATATATATATATATATATATATATATATATATATATCTATATATATGTATATGTATGTATGTATGTTTATGCATAAATATGTGCACGTAAAACTATATATACATATGTATGTAGAAAATATATATACATATATGTATGTGTATATATAATATATACATATATATATATATCTATATATATATATATATATATATATATATATATATATTATATATATAATACATATATACATACATACAATCATACATTTATGTACATGTATATATATGTTTATGTGTGTATACATAAGTGTGTTTGTATGTATATATATACATATATATATATATATATATATATATATATATATATATATATATATATATATATATATTATGTGTGTGTGTGTGTGTGTGTGTGTGTGTGTGTGTGTGTGTGTGTGTGTGTGTGTGTGTGTGTGTGTGTGTGTGTGTGTGTGTGCGTGTGTGTGTTATATATGTGTATGTTAATAAGTATGTATGGATATATGTATGTATATTCATATATATACATATATATGTATATATACATATATACATACATGTGTATACATATATGCATCCATATACATGTATCCATCCATGTGTTAATGATTATTGTACTTCACTTTTTGAACCATGACATATATATCCTAAAACAAATTATTTAATTTTCGTTATGTTGTACCCATTTCGTTCACAGGACGACGTACAGTAAGACCTTTCTGAAAGGAGAGCGAGGAATTTCAATGGGAAAGAAATATCAAGACCTGGCTTGGATTTTCCGGTTTTCCTGAAATTGGAGCGAGACGTATTTTTCCTTGATTTTCTTTATTCTGCTTGATTAGGATGCTTGTGGTAAATCTTGGGAAGGTTATGGTATATTTTATTTCCGTTATAAGTCTCAATCTTTCGATTTTTCCCCTGTAGCGCGTGCGTGTGCGTGTGTGTGTGTGTATGTTTCCTTTTGAAAAATGAATACTCTGAAACATTTCTTTCATCCACTTCTTTCATCTAATGAAAATGTCAGGCGTGTCTCATGGTACTTGGAATTATAATACTTACAATGAAGTACACTATGACAGTGTATATAAAGAGCAAAGGAAAATGTGAAATTATATTTTTTGCAGCTCTTCATCTTTGCATATGTGTGCGTGCCTTTGCTGATCAGTTTTTGTGTAAGACGTTGCATTTTGTTAGAGTAAACTCTTAACACCCCGGGCCCTGTCCTCGCCTCAGGAGCACAAACAGTGTCTTCTTTCGCTTATTTTCTTTCACAGTTCCTGCTAAAAACGCCCTTTGATGCTTGTGTGTCAAAGGGAGGCAAGGAGTGAAGAGGGGAAGGAATGTGTTAAGGGGATGGAAGCCAAGAGGAGGGCGGGAGGCACAGTTGGAGAGAAGCTTAGGCACTCTAAGTGGGGTCCTTAAACCGGGGAGAAAAACTTTTCTCTGCTGAGAGATTCGCGTCAAAATCGCAGGAATTGGGATAAACGGTAGGTTGTGATAGCGTTTGTAGAACATTATTTTACATTCGATGTGCTCTTATCTTCTGTCTACACACTACACACTATCTACATACATATGTATATATTATTACCGTTGAATTACGTTTCATGTGGCTGCTCATAATTTCTCAAAGACAGTAACTTATATTCTCGGGATATAATGAGATGATTTAGTTAGGCCAGCCTTTTATGTCTTCATATGTGGATTAACAAGAAAGGAAATTAAAACACCATAGATAACAAGGATAACGATAACCGTAGCGTTTAGAAACGTGTATATGGTTGCTCTTTACATGAAAGAGGCAATGCTATTAGAATTATGAAAGTTGAGATAGCCAATCTCCCCTTGGCACAAGCGCTCCATTTTTCTTCTTATCTCAGCAGTTAAAAGAAGAAATAGAGCTGTAGAAAACCGACAGCCTACAGTTATCTTGTAATCTTGCCAAATTATGTTTAATGCGGTAGCTCACTGTTATTGAACAGCAGTATAACTTGAAATCAGGCTTGTTATTTTCTGAATACAATGAGATTCTTTACTTAGGTCTTCTATTTTGGAGTAACAAGAAACAATAGATATTAAGAAAAACAAATAATAAGAATAACAAAAACCAACAATAATAATGGTAACCATAACATGTAACTTCATTATTCAAAAAGAGCAAGGCAAGCAGGATGATTAAAGTTTACATGGTGTGGCCTTGTCACAAGCGTTACACGTTTCTCCTAAAACACCAGTTACACAACACACACACACATAGATTTAGATATAAATGTGTATATATATATTATATATATATATATATATATATATATATATATATATATATATATATATATATACATATATACTGTATGTATGTATGTGTATATATATATGTGTGTGTGTGTGTGTGTGTGTGTGTGTGTGTGTGGGTGTGTGTGCAAATATAGATATACATATATTATAATATTATATATATACATATATATATATATATTATATATATTATATATATAATAATATATATAATATATATATATATATATATATATATATATATAATATATATATATATTTTATATATAATATATATATATATATATATTATATTAGTATATGATATATAGTATATATATTATATTTATATATATATATATATATATAATATATATATAATATATATATTATATATATAATATATATATATATATATATATATATATATATATATGTATATAATATATATACTATATATTATATATAGTTATATATTATTTAATATATATATATTAATATATATATATATAATATATATATATATTATTATATTATATATTATATACAATATATAATATATATATATATATATTATTATATATATATATAATATATATATATATATATATATAAATATACTTTATTATTATATATATTATATATATATTTTATATATATATTATATATATATAAATATATTATATATATATACTATATATATATATTATATATATATACTAATACTATATAACATATATATATATATATAATCATATTATATAATTATAATAATATATATAGATATATATATATTATATTATAAACAATAACAAATAATATATTATCTATATATTTATATATATATATATATAAATTAATATAATATATTATATATATTTAAATAAAATAATATATATTTATAATATCATTTATATAAAAAAAAAAAACAACAAAAATAAAAATAAATATATATAATATATATATATATATAATTATATAATATATACATAAAACAAAACAACAATAAAAAAAAAAAATATACAAATAAAATAATATAAAAAAAAAATATATAAATAATAATTAATAATAAATAATAATAATAATCACATTTTGGCCCGTTCGAATCCGGGACGTGGACGAGCAAATCCAAGGATTTGCTATGGGCTCACCTCTGTCAACAGTCCTTGCACAGCTGTTTATGGAAACCCTCGAGGCTGACCACTACCGGAACATCGTGGGGAATAATGTAGTCTGGCTTCGTTATGCAGATGACATCCTTGCTGTAGTACCGACCAGAACAAACCTTCAAGAACTCCTCCACAGACGAAATGCAGTGCATCCTTCCATACAGTTCACCACCGAAGAGGAGAAGAATGAACATGCTTCCTTTCCTCGACACCTTAATCCATAGAAGACCTGACGGCCCGGTGTTCTCTGTATACAGAAAGCCCACTAATAAAGATGATTTCATACATTATTTCTCTGCCCACAACAGTCGAACCAAAGAAGGCGTGGTCATCGGTTTCTTCATCCGAGCGCTTACAATCTGCAGCCCGGAGTTCCTAGAGGAGGAAATGCAGCACGTCAGCAACACATTCCAGCGCCTCCGTTACCCTCGCTCCTTGCTCAACCACCTCCGACGCAAAGCGGAAAAGATCATGACCAAATCAAGAAAGGACGCCACACAGAACAAGACACATCCCTCACTCACAGCTAGCAGAACATCTAGAGGCCCTGGTGGGCCACACAATGAAGATAACTACCACCTCTGGCAAGAAGATCGGAGACATCGTCAGGGAAAAGATATCAGACCGCAAGAGCCCTCGCAGCCAGGTGTATAGCATACCTTGTGGTGGCTGCGATAAGGTATACATATGTGAGACAGGACGTGGCCTCCATGAACAACGTATCGACCAGCACCGCAGCGCCCTCCGACGACACGACAAGAGGAACGCCTTTGTTGTTCACGTCGACTCCGACGGCCATCTCCCCAAGTGGTCCCAGGCCTCCATTATTAAACAAGGTCTGCCCCCACGACAAAGGAAGATGGTAGAAGCGGCGTTCATACACACAACTAACAACTTCAACCGCAACAGGGAGCCACGAACTAGCCAAGATCGTCGCACACCTGATTACCGACGTGACCTGACCGCCTAGTACATGTATATATATAAACCTCTATATAGCTCA
>NC_051387.1:38172433-38193770 GCF_015228065.2 Penaeus monodon
ACGAATATATATATATATATATATATATATATATATAGATATATATATATATATATATAGGCCGCGGTGGCCGAGTGGTAAGAACCTCGGACTCAAGACTGTCATGACGACAACCTGAGTTCGAGGGTTCGAGACACCGGCCGGAGCGTTGTTCCCTTGGGCAAGGAACTTCACCTCGATTGCCTACCTAGCCACTGGGTGGCCAAGCCAGCCCAAGTCGGTGCCGGTCCCAGACCCGGGTAAAAAGAGATGGTGACTCGATAAAAACACCGGGCGGAAGGTAACGGCAAACCACCGCTCTAAATTGCCAAAAAAATCATGGAAATCCATGATCGCTAACGTCCTTGTGGGACAGGGCACTTGAAAAAAAAAAAAAAAAAAAAAAAAAAAAAAAAAAAAAAAAAAAAAAAAATACACATATATATATATATATATATATATATATATATATATATATATATATATATATATATATATATGTGTGTGTACACATATATGGTCATGTATATATATGTATGTATATTTATTTATATACATACATATATATGAAATGTATACATATATATGTATAAATACACACACACACAAATATATACATATACTTCTTAAGTTTAATGTAATCTTTAGACTTAGTTCTTTGTAGTAATGACACAGTATGTGGAGAAACATATCTGGAAATGGAACTTTTAATTTCATTAACTAATGAATTACTCATTTTACAGTGTGGATCTCCGTTTGGCTGACCTCAGCGCGTGCAGTAATCTGATTCAAAAAATGTTATTTAAACGACAATCCAGAGCAAGGTTACAGCCGTCCATTCATATCAGTGTGAATATATTTTCCACTATGAAACACAAACACATTAAATTTTCCTTTGCTGTACATTCATCTTAAGGAGATAAGTGAATGTTTATTGTTTTCAGGCTGAGGAAATAAACCATTCATTATAGAAGTCCTTGTTATGTGCAAAATCTCCCAGGCTGTTGACTTTAGTTATGTTGTTCTAACGGTAATCTTATTTGTGGAATGGATTTAATTACACTAATTAAAGATTTTATCACATATTTACTTTCATGCGTGACATTTAGTAAATTCCATGTAAAATACATTTATATGTAAGAACGTCTATTTCGGTTTTCGCCAAGGAATTACAATTGTTTTTTTTTATTATTATTGCTGAAACACTTTACGGTTACTAGCAAAAGCTTACACGATCCGGTCTTGCCTCACATGAGATTAATCAGACGCGTGCACAGGCGCATCTAACATGCAAATGCTCCCTACAAGCCTTAAGAACATGCTACGGCGAACCATACACTCTACATGTAAATGTAAATTATCGGACGCAGGTGTATGGCGCAGGAAGAACAATATAAGTTCCCAATATTGTCCTGTTAATCAGTGCATTTCTCGGTCGCATATATTAATCGACTTGTTTTACCTGTAATGATCACACGGTTTTATATTCGCATACGGTTCCGTTGACTTGTGATAATCGGTAACGATATGATCAGATGATAATATATGATAATAATAATAATAATAATAATAATAATAATAATAATAATAATAATAATAATAATAATAATAATAATAATAATAATAATAGTCATACAATGACAGAGTATGACAATGATGAAAAATATAGATATTTATTTATACTATTGATTATGTGTGTGTGTGTGTGTGTGTGTGTGTGTGTGTGTGTGTGTGTGTGTGTGTGTGTGTGTTTGTGTGTATAAATTAGAGTTCGTGAATACGCAAATATAGTCATATGTTTAGTCATATATACTTAAATTCTGTACCATTAAACGAAATCACTACTTAGTAATTACAGTTTCTTTACTTGATAACTCATTATCATCTGATTTACGGAGTCAAAAAATATAGGATAAAGCGAAATGCAGATGCACCCTACATCTCCTTCGTCTCCTCTCCGGGGAATAATCCTTTGTCCGTCCACCTTCCTCCATATTCATCCCCTGTGTCTCCCATCTGGAATTTGGTCCTCTCCTCCTTCTCGGCCCACACAGCTGCGGATTCAGCTTCCACCGTTCAAAATGATCATTCCCTTCCTTCCACATATGCGCTGCAACTTGGTCTCCGTACTGTCATTCACTCGCTTGCAAGCCACCCCGCAGGTACTTGTTTTCAACCCTGCCCATTTTCGTATTCGCAATCGGTAAAGTATCTTCCTCTGTGTACCTCTATCGTTTCCAGTTTTCTTCTCTCCCATCGCTCCGTCCAGCCTACATTTATTTATATATATATATAATTATTTGTTTATTTATTTCATCTGCCCCAATGTCTCCGATCTCTTCCCAATTGTCACATTTATGGTTGCATCTTCATAGTTCTTCTCTTTGCGTTGGATGGCGTAATACCCCTGCAAATATTGCAGCTGTTGTTCCTCTTTCCATAAATTAAAACAGTTCCATGTAACTTCGCGACTCCCCCCCCCCCCCCCTCTCTCTCTCTCTCTCTCTTGAATATACTTTTTAATGCAGGAAGTTGCTCTCTCCGTGTTTCGCTCCAGTACGTTGAATATTTATGTAATTATTTGGACACATTTTTTCTCCTAATGTTTTCCATAATAATTATTCAAAGGTATAACCTGTTGCATGTCTTTTATAATTGTTTAAAGTCCTGGCTACTTAGTCCCTTTGATTTCATTATTTCTTCTTCTTTATTTCTCTCGTATTAGTTAAGATGCTTCTATCTACATCCATTATTGTTATCGAGTTTGCAAGTTTTTTGTTATATTGTTTCGTACATATGTTATTGCATAGTTATTTTCACAACTCTCATGCATCTCATATCCTTTATACTTTATACCGTCTTTTGTAATTCTATACTATTCTGTCACTTCCGATTTGTCTGGATGCTCACTTATCTTTTTTATAGTCTTCTGTGCTTTCTCGTTCCTGTTCTTCTATCTGTCACTATTTTATCCTCCCAGTTGCTCTATCATATTCTTCCTCTCTCGTTCGCCTAACCATTCTCTCAAATTCCGGTCACCATTGCCACATGTTTTTAATTGTTATTTCGTCCATCTCGCTCAATTCAATCCGTTTACGGTACACGTTTACGGTACAAAGTTTTACAGTCCACAGCTTCCTCGCTGCATTTCCTTTCATCACTGAGAGACTCTTGTGATGAGTTCTTCCGTCTCCACTATTGTGATGGACAATATGGTTCCCCCTTATTTGGAATTTCCCACTCACAGTGCTTAAACCAAGTAACAGTGACATTCCTAACTCTCATTTTTCGTTCCAGGTTGCAATTCCTAATCTATCCTATCATCTCTCAGCACGACCATTTTCTTCCTCACTGCATCCCATCTTGGGGGCTCTTCAGATACACCCACATATTACTCAATCAGTGCTCAAATGATCTTTTCTGGTGTTGATATATTAGAGTACTACAACATTTTCATAAAATTTGTACCCCATACATAGCTTTTTTGCGTTGCTTCCTTTCTATATGTATATCCACGATTATCAAGTGCCCCCTTTACGTCATAATATTGCAGTAGTGACAATAATTACCATAATTTGTGTTATCATTTTCATACCAATACCAGTCTTTGATATATAATGGTATTACTACTCTTGATTGTTGTAATTGTATTGATATTAACTGCAGTGATAATAGTGATAGTATCATATCAACGATATAAAATTAATTAACTATAGCAATAATGTTTCTACAGGAAGTGGCACTGATAATGAAAATAATTTTAATACTAATAATGAGAGTGATGGTAATAATGATAATGATATTGATGATAATATTGATTATATAATAATAATAATAATTAATAGTAATACTAACAATGATAATAAATGATAATAATAATAATGATAATAATAATAATAATGAATAATAATAATAATAATAATAATAATAATAATAATAATAATAATAATAATAATATAATCATAGTGATAATCATACTGATAATAATAATGAAAATAACAATGATGAAAAATCTAGTGCTAATGCTAATGCTAATGCTAATGATAATTATTATGATATTGATAATGATAATGATAATAATAATAATAATAATAATAATAATAATCATAATAATAATAATAATAGTAGTAGTAATAAAAATAATGATAATAATAATAATAATAATAATAATAATAATAATAATCGTAATATTGATAATGATAACAGGAACTACAGTGATGATAATAATAATGATAATAACAGTAATGATCATTATAACGAAAATTATGACAGGAATTAAGATCATAAAGATAAAAAAGTAATAACAGTAATGATAATAACAATAATGATAATAATAATCATAATAATATTAATAATAGTAGCGGGGATGATCATTAAAATGACACATATAGTAGTAATTATCCCATGATGATAATAATGATTGACACCGATTATTATTAGAATGATGATGATGGCGATGATGATGATCATATTAATAATAACTATAAGAAAAATGACTAATATAGCAACAACATTAATAACATTTCCTATGATAGCATTAATGATAACAATATCAATGATTGTAATGACAATAATAAAAATCATGATAATGATGATAACAACAATAATGATATTAATAATGACAATAATAATGATAATAATAACAATGATAATAATAATGGTAATAATAATAATAATAATAATAATAATAATAATAATAATAATAATGATAATAATAATAATATTAATAATGATAATCATAATGATAATAATAATGATAATAATAATGATAATAATAATGATAATAATAATGATAATGATAATGATAATGATAATGATAATGATAATGATAATGATAATGATAATAATAATAACAATAATAATAATAATAATAATAATAATAATAATAATAATAATAATAATAATAATAATAATAATAATAATAATAATAATAATAATAATAATAATAATAATAATTATAATATCAGTACTACTGATGACAACAATAATAATGAAATAACAGTAATGATGACAGCAATGATACTGATAATAAAAAAGGCAATGGTATGCTAACACATATCAGGTTGATGATAACCATAACAGAGTAGAGGGGTAGTTAAGGAGGGATTATTTAAAATTATCTGCCGCGTCAACAGCTAAGGTCATTAACGGCGAATGCCTTGTTAAATAGAAATATTAAAATGTTTAAAACTTGAATAAATATCTTACAATAAAATAAACAATAAAATCAAAGCATAAATATTATGGTCTGTGTATAAAATATTGCATAAACATTCTGCATAATTAAATTTTATTGAAAATATTAGTCTCCCTAAGGAAACTGATAAGACCCTCTATGTCACAATCCTCCCCCAATACATTTTTCATTGTATATGGGGGAGACAAGTACATACGTCTTTAGTCTGAGAATGTTGCACATCTTTCCACTACATGTGCGATCGTTAATGGTTCTTGGCATCCCTCACAAAGTGCTTGATTTTTAGCCATCATCGGCCCATGAGTCAGTCTTGTGTGCCCGATTCTTAGTCTTGTTAATGCAACTTCCACTTTTCGGTTAGGGTGGATGCTAGTTACCCAACTGCCAAGGGCATCTCTAATCTTTCGCAGTTTGTTTCTGGAGGTATGCCTCCATTGTTCCTTCCATTCATTATGAACCGAGTCAAACATCCGGAGAACAGTGGGAGTTGCAGAAGAATACACCTCACAGCCATAATCAAGCTTACTACGAATAAGCGCTCGGTAAAGCCGCAGAAGCGTTGTGCGGTCTGCACCCCAAGATAGATGTGAAAGAACCCGAAAAATACTAAGCGCTTTTATAGCCTTCACTCTTAACTGTTTGATGTGAGGCACCCATGTAAGTCTTGAGTCAAAAATTACTTCACCTCTTGGACAAATTGCAGTGGGTTTGCTCCTAAATAGAGGGAAGGGTGGAATTTTCCTCGTTTGTGGAAATGTATTGCTTGGAGAAAATTTTAACCCATGATATATTGCCCACTGTGCAACCTGATTTATTGCAGCCTGCATGTGTCCTTGCACATCCTGTAAGCTTCCTCCTGAGCAGTACAGTGTAAAGTCATCCACATACAGATTACATGAGACAGAACTTGGAACAACTTTTACAATGTCATTTATAGCAATGGCAAACAGGGTCACACTTAAGACACTCCCTTGTGGGACCCCTTCCAGCTGGTCTTCCAGGTTAGAGAAACTGTTTCCCACCCGAACTCTAAATTTCCTGTTAGCAAGGAAGCTTTGTAAGAAGGTAGGTAATGCTTCTCTTAAACCAATGTCATACAGCTTCATGAGTATGCCATGCTTCCAAGTCGTATCGTAAGCCTCTTCAAGGTCAAAGAAGACTGCTAACATGTGACGTCGCTGTGCGAAGGAATTCTGTATAGCAGTTTCCATCCTCACAAGTGCATCTGTGGTCAATCTCAATTTTCTAAAGCCATATTGATATGGGGTCAACACATTTTCTTTTTCTAGCAGCCATGTCAACCTGAAGTTTACCATTTTCTCCATCAGCTTGCAGATGCAGCTGGTGAGAGAAATTGGTCTGTAATTTCCTGGTGTGGAAGCATTTTTGCCAGGTTTAGGAACAGGAATGATCATAGCCTCTTTCCATGTGGATGACACTGTGCCCTCCCTATAGATCCTATTGAATAGGTCCAACAGGAACTTCTGGGAGCTCTCCGGTAAGTGAGATATCTTTTGATATGGAATATCGTCACTTCCTGGGGCAGTCTTACGGCAGAGCTGCAAAGCAGAGTCCATCTCCTTGTGCATAAATGGCAAGTTGTATGGAAGTTCTGCTGCAGTCCTACTGAAGAACGACACTGGGTGTTGTTCCTGTTCAGCACGAAGAGTGGAGAATCGAGCAGTGTAAGATGCTCCAGAGAAGATCTCTGCCATGGATTTAGCTAGCTCATTAGCAATATCTTTTTTGTCTGTAATGATTATGCCATCTATCTTCAGAGCAGGCTGTGATATGGATGTGCTCTTTCCAGCAATCTTATGCACCTTGTCCCACACCCATGCTAAGGGGGTCCCAGAGTTAATCGAGGAGACATACTGTTTCCACGACGTCCGTCTAGCCTCCTTTAGCATGCGCCTGGCCTTGGCTTGGGTCTTTTTGTAAATGATCAAGGTTACAATGCTGGGGCGTCGTTTCAACTGCCTTAATGCAGCTTTCCTTGCTCTGACAGCTTGTTGGCATTCATCAGACCACCATGGTACTGGAGGTCGACGGTACTGTCCGCTACTTTTGGGAATAGATGCTTCTGCTGCAAGGTGAATTCGTGATGTGAAGTGATTAACAGCATCTTGAACACACTGGAAATTATTGACAGATCCTTGCAATACTGCAGTTGATCTAAAAAGATGCCAGTCTGCATGTTCAGGTCGCTATCTCTGCACTCCATTGACTGGAATACCATTCACCTCCTCCAAAATTATTGGAAAGTGGTCGCTTCCATGTAAGTCTTCCATGACCTGCCAAGTGAAGTTCAACTGTGAATCAGGTGAGCCTATTGATAGGTCTATATTGGAGAATGTCCCATTTGAATTTGGAAATGTGTGGGAGTGTCACTGTTCAGTAAAACTGCATCTACTCTTAAGAACAAGGACTCCAAGGCCCTTCCTCAAGGGTTGCACAAAGTGTCTCCCCAGAGGTGATGCCGACCATTGAAATCTCCCAAGAGTAGAAATGGATGTGGCAACTGCCCAAGTAGATTTTCCAAATCATTTATGTTGAGATTATGTGGAGGAAGGTAGATGGATGCAACAGTGTAAGGTCGTGTCAAGCCTATTCTCACAGCCTTCACCTGCAGTGTTGTCTGCAGGTGGATGGCCTGGAAGGGAATATCATGACGTACCATTACTGCTACTCCTCCATGAGGTCCATTATCAAAGGTCCCATAATGGGCCTGAACTTGAAATCCTCTCAGGGAAATGGGACGATTTTCCTGGTCATAATCTCTTGTAGGCATACACAAACTGGATTACATAAGCTATCAGATGTTGCAGTTCTTCCCATTTTGCATGAATTCCCTGACAGTTCCATTGAATTAGGGTATCCAGTTCTTTATATTATTTCTTAATAAGGTGTTTGGCAGCACCTGTGGTCAAGGTTTGCCCCACACCTTTAGGCTGTCCCTTTCCAGGATCCTGGTAGTACCTTTTTAACGGTTGTTTACCTGTGGAACTAGTTTCCACAGGTTTCCCTTGGACAGGTTCAGGATTTCTTTGCCTGGGCAAAGAACGGACCTGAGCCTTTGCTTCAAGGGCATTCTTTCTAGCAGCGGAGGCCCCTGTGGATGTTGTGGCAGCTGGAGCTGTCACCATTGAGGCCTCTGAAGCCTTAAATGATGGCTCCAAAGACCTTACTTTGGGAGGAGTCTCCTCAATAGACCCCTCACTCCTACTCCGTTTCTGGTGGAGCAACTCACCAAAGGCAGTGTCAGCAATTTGGGACTGAGGGTTAAAGGAAGTGGCAGAGTGTGTGTTGTAAGAAGCATTGGGGGGCAAGGGCTGGTGGGTAGGAGGATGGGCTAGAACCGAAGCAAAGAACCTACCTGGCTGTGCAAACAGCACACGGGCACGTTGCTTTGCCTCTGTAAAACTAACTTTCTCCTTGTTCCTTATTACCAATACTTCCTTTTCTAATTTGTACATTTTACATTGCTTTGAAGAAGCTTCATGAGCTTCTTTGCAAAGGTAACAGCATATTACACCTGGACAGTTGTCATCTCCTTGATGACCTGTTGTACCACACTTTACACATACTCTTGGTTGTCCATTTTCTTTAAAATGGCAAGAGTTGGCTCCATGCCCATAGACCTTGGTATATTTTGTCTCATCCCTCACTGGTGACCCCTCCAGTATGGGTAGCCCTCTAGTCCGGCTCACCAGATCATTGGGACCTCAAGCCCCCCCCACCGCGGCAAGGAGGCTTCCGTTAGGGGGGCGGTGGCAAGTGGTTAGAGCTCAAGTGCTGTTGCCCCACTAACAGGAGCCGCCTTGCCGCAGTGAGGGGGCCTGAGGCCCCAATGATCGGGTGAGCCGGACCAGAGGGCTACCCATACTGGGGGGTTACCAGTGAGGGATGACACAAAATGGAGTTCGAGTCTCGGCATATGCGTTGCTCCCCTGGGCAAGGAACTTTACCTTAATTGCCTAATGGTGTGTATAAAAAAAAAACGAAAAAAAAAACGGAACCAAAAAAAAAAAAGTTATATATATATGCATAAATATATATATATATATATATATATATATATAATTTTTATGATATACATCATATATATATATATATATATATTATATATATATATATATATAATATTTATATATATATATATATACATTATATACATATATATACATATATTCTATCTATATATATATATAAAATATATATATATATATATAAATATATACATATACATATATATATGTATATATATATATATATATATATATATATATTGTATATTATATGTATATTTATATATATATTTATATTATATATATATATATATATATATATATATATAAATATATATATATATATATATATATATATATATATATAATATATATATATATATATTATATATATATATATATATAACTAGTGGAAGCAATGATATCCTATTTTGGCTTCGACTCTTATTGGTATTATAAGAGTACCAAAGTACAGAACATATTCATACACACACACATACATATCCTAGTTTACCCACACACAACACACACGTGAACACAGAAAAATATGCATTAAGCACAATGATAAAGATGATAATCTGATGAGATGAAGTAATATAATAATAATATGATGATAGAAAAAAAAGGTAAAAAAAAATTGATAAATTGATAATTTTTTTTTTTTTTTTTTTTGATTTTTTTTAAAAAATTTTTTTTTTTTTTTTTTTTTTGAAATTTAAAAAATTTAAAAAACAATGATAAAATGAAAAAATTTTGGATTAAAATTGGGATAAAATGATAAGGGATTAAAATTTTTTAAATTAACCCCAAATTAATTTTAAAATTTTTAAATAAAAAATTAAAATTTTAAAATTAATAAATAATTTTAAAATTTAAAAATAAAAATAAAATAAAAACATAAAAAAAAACCTGGTAAAAAAAAAAATTGTTTTAACATTTGAAAATTTAAAATTTTTTAAAAATTAAAATTTTTTTTTTTCCCTAAAATAATAAAATTAAAAATTAAATTAATAATTTCTTTAAATTAAAATAATTTTTAAATTGGAGAATGTGATTTTATAATGGGGAAATTAAGGGTTTTGGCATAATAAAATTTGATTTTTTTTTTAATAATAATAATAAAAATTTTGCCCCGTTTTTATTTTGAATGACCACTTTTTCTTTTGGGGTAAAGCAATTCCCCGGGAAAGTGGCATTTCTAACTTTCGGTTTTTTTTTTTCCTGGGGGGGTAGTAAAGGGTTTTTAAAAATTTTTGCCCGGTCAAACACCGGAAAAGGGAAAGTTTAAAAAGAAAATTAAAATGGTTTAAAACAAATTTTAAATTTTTCCTAAAAATAAAAAAAAACGTTTTTTGGTTGGGTTTTTTGAAAACCCAAAAAAATTTTTAAAAAATAACCCCAAAAAACAAAAGGCCTTTTAAAACCTTTCCCCTTAATTTTTGTTTTGGGGGGAGGACCCGAAACTTAGTCTTTTATTTTGGAAAATTTGAAATTTTGCCCAAAAAATGGGAAAGGGTTAATTTTTCCCCCTTTAAAATTTTTGGCTTAAAATTTTACCCCCATGTATTTCCCATGGGAAATTTTGTTGGGGATTCAGTTTTGTTTGCCTTCCTTTTCCTTGGGTAGCTTCCCCGGGCCCGGGGCATTTTTTTTTTCCCCTTTTGTTTCTGGCGAATTGAAAAACCCTTTTCCTGCCATTTTATAAGGAAAAAATGGGGGAACCGGGGGGTTCAAAATTTAAACCCCTCCCGTAACCGTTTTAAGTGGTCTTAAAGAGAGAAACGGGGGTTTCCCACCCAAAATTAAATTTCCCGTTACAAGGAACCCTTTTTGAATTTTGGTAGGCCCTTTAACCAAGTAAAAATTTTTTTAAAAACCCTTAAAAATGGGGGGTTGATCTTTCAAGGGTGGGAAGCCTTTTTTAAAGTTTTTTGGAAAAATTTTAAACCCATTTTTGGACGTCCTTTTTTGCAAGGACCTTCCTTGTTAAGTTTCCCCCTCAACAAGTGTTTTCCCCCAAAATTTCAAAACCATAGGAAGGGGGGCAAAACATTTTCTTTTTAGAAAGGCCGGGGGTCCCCTTTAAAATTTTCCCTTTTTCCCCCTTCCAGATGGGCTGGTTTAGAAAAAATTTTTTCCCCAACCCGGGTTAAATTTTTCCCGGGGTTTTGGAAAAGGAAGGTAATCCCTTCTTTCCAAATGTATAAACCGGGTTCCCCTCCCAAGCCCTATTGGTTTTAGGCCCAAAAAAACTTTTTCTGGAGCCTTCCGAAGGAATTTTTTATAGGAATTCCCCCTTTCCGGGGCCATCTTGGCAAAATTTCAAACCCAAGGTGGGGGTTCCCCTTTTTTAAATGGCAAGGGTTTTTTTTAATTTTTGCTGCACCCTGGGAAGAAAAGGGGTTGTTTTTCCGGGTTAACCCGGGGTTTGGAAAGGAAATGTAAGTCTCCGGGAGAAGTCCCTCCATATTTACTATTTGGGCCAAAGGGCTTTTTTTTTTCTTTAAGGGAATTATGCCTTTCCGGGGGCTTTAGGAAAAAGGCTGGAGGATTCCTTTAAAAGAAATTAGGGTTTTCCCCCCCCAAGCAAGGGGGTTTTTCCCAAGAGAAGCAGGAAAACCAAAAATTTTTTCCAAAAAGCCTCTGCCTTTTTAGCTCCCCTTCCTTGGCTTGGGGGTTTTGTTGAAAAGGGAATCCAATTACTGTGGGGCCCGGTCGTTGGAATTGCCTTTTTCCACCCCTTTTTGCCCTGACACCCTTGTTGGGGTCCCGGGAACCAGGGACAAAATTTTTTCCAGGGACGCCCCTCAAACCTTTTTGGAATGGGGGCTTCGGGGTTTTTTTGGAAAAAAGGGTTTAATTTTGGGGGGTGTTAATGTTAAAGCTTCCTTGCCAAACACTGGGAAATTTTTAAAAACCCGGGTTACTGGGGTGACAAAAGTCCGTTTTGTGTTGGGTGCTTCTCTGAAATCCATTGATTGGGAAAAACCCACGCCCGGGGAAAATTTTTGGGAATTCCGCTTCCGTTGTTAAAAGTTTTTTTCCCCCCCCCCCCCCCCCCCCCCCCCTTTTTTTTTTTCCAGGGACCTCCCAAATTAAGTTCAACTGTAAATTTTCGGGGGAAAGCCTTTGATAGGTCTATAGGAAAATGCCCCCATTTTGGGTTTGGGAAAATTGGGGTGGGGGGTGCCCAACGGGTTTCATAAAATGCATCTACTCTTAAGAAAAAGGGACCCCAAAGGGCCCCTTCCTAAAGGGGTTGCACAAAGTTTTCCCCAAGGGGGTGATCCCCCCCCATTGAAATCTCCCAAGAGTAGAAATGGATGTGGCAAACCCCCCAATAGTTTTTTCCAAAATAAATTTAAATTTTGGGGGATTAGTGGGGGAAAGGGGAGAGGATCCCAAACAGGGGAAGGTCTTTCAACCCCTTTCTCACGCCCCCACCGCAGGTTAGTCGAGGTGGAGGGCCCTTTGGAAGGGAATTCATGCGACCATTACGGGCTACTCCCCCCATGGGCCCCTTTCAAAGGTCCCATAATGGGCCTAAAATTGAAACCCTTTCCCCAGGGAAAGGGGAAAATTTTTTCCTGGGTCATAATCTTTTGTAGGCATACACAAACTGGATTAAAAAAAAAGCTACAGGGGTTGCAGTTTTTCCCCATTTTGCATGAATTCCCTGACGGGTTCCATTAAAATTAGGGTACCATTTTTAATTTTTTTTAAAAAAAAGGTTTTTGGGCAGCCCCTTTGGGTAAAGGTTTCCCCCAACCTTTGGGCTGTCCCTTTCCAGGATCCTGGTAGTCCCTTTTTAACGGTTTTTTCCCTTGGGGAAAACTATTTTTCCAAACTTTTTTCCCCCTTGGCGGGTTCCCAGGTTTTCTTTGCCGGGGCAAAGAAGGGAAACCTGGGGCCTTTGTTTAAAGGGCATTTTTTTCTAGCGCGGGGCCCCTGTGATTTTGTGGCGCTGGAGCCCTTTTGGAAAAGGTTCAGGTTTCCCCTTTGCCGGGCCCAAACGTCCCTGACCCTTTACTTCCAGGGCTTTTGGCCTAGAAAGAAAGGGGCCCCCTGTGGATGTGGGGGCTCGGGGAGCTGTCACCTTTAAAGGCCCCTTAAAGCCTTAAAGAGGGCCCCAAAGACCTTACTTTGGGGGAAAGTTCCTAAATAGACCCCTCATTTCCACTCCGTTTTGGGTGGAAAAATCACCAAAGGCAGTGTCAGCAATTTGGGACAAAGGTTTAAAAGGAAGGGGCAGAGTGGGGGTTGTAAAAAGCTTGGGGGGGAAAGGGGCTGGTGGGTGGAGGTTTGGGCTAAAACCCGGGAAGAAAAAGGAACCTTTCCCCGGCTGGGCAAACGCACACGGGCATTTTCCCTTTTGCCTCTGAAAAAAACAAATTTTTCTCCTTTTTCCTTTTTCCCAATCCCCCTTTTTCTAATTTGAAATTTTTTACATTGTTTTAAAGAATTTCCTGAGCTTTTTTTTTGAAAAAGGTCCGCATATTACACCTGGACAGTTTTTCCATCTCCTTGATGCCATTTTTTTAAACCCACTTTACCCCAATACTTTTGGGTTTTGTCCATTTTCTTTAAAAGGCAAGATTTTGGCTCCATCCCCCTGGGGACCTTGGTATATTTTTTTCTTCCCCCCACTGGGGGCCCCTTTCCATATGGGTAGCCTCAAAGTCCGGCCTCCCCAATCTTTGGGGACCCCCCCCCCCCCAAAACCCGGGGCAAGGAGGCTTCCTTTTGGGGGGGCGGGGGCCCAAGGGGTTAAAAGCTCAAGTGCTTTTGGGCCCCACAAACCGGGCCGCCTTGCCGCATTTGGGGGGGGGGGGGCCTGAGGCCCCAATAAAATCGGGTGACCCCGGACCGAGGGCTCCCCCTTACGGGGGGTTTCCAGTGAGGGATGACAAAAAAATGGAGTTCGAGTCTCGGCAAAATGCTTTGGGCTCCCCTGGGCAAAAAATTTAAAAATTTAAATTTCCTAAAGGTGTGTAAAAAAAAAAACGAAAAAAAAAAAAAGGAACCAAAAAAAAAAAAGTTATATATTTTAAAGCATAAAATATAATTATAAAATATATTTTATATATAATATATATTAAATATATAATTTTAAATAATATATATAAAATAATATTATATTATATATATTTTATAAATAAATTGGGTAATACAAAATGAAATAAATAAAAAAAAAATAAAAAAATAAATTAAAAATATATTGTATGATTTTAATTTTTTATTATATACCTCAATTTTTAATAATATATATATATATATATAATTTTATATATAATATATATATATATAATTTTATATATACAATAAAATACCCTATATATACATAAAATATATATATATATATAAAAATAGATAAAATTTTTTTTATATATATATTTTATAATTTTTTATATATAATATAAAATACAATTAATATATAATAATATATATGTTTTATAATATAGATATATATAATATAATATTTTCCCAAAATTTTAAAATATATATTAATATATGGATATATATTCTATATATTTTTATATATACATATATATAAAATAATTTTATATATATTGTATATATATATATTAAATTATTATAATATGGATATAAGTATAAATATTTATATATATATATATAAATATATATATATGATTTATAATTTTGAAAATATTATTATGAGTTTTATCATAAAATTATAAAAACATACATATTGATATTTTTTTTATTTATTTACTAAATTTTTTTTTTAGTCTTTATGTTTTCCATTTAATTTTTTTATCAAAATAATATATATATATTTTATATTTATATAAAAATATTTTATATTATAAATATTATAATATTATAATATATTAAAAATATATATATATTAAAATATATTTAGGGATATATATATAAATTTTTTTTTTTTTGGGTTTCCCTTTTTTTTTGGGGGGGGGGTTTTTTTTTAAAACCCCCCATTAGGCAATTAAGGTAAAGTTTTTCCCTTTCCCCCGGGGGGGGGCAACGCATATGCCGAGACTCGAAATCCATTTTGTTTCATCCCTCACTGGTAACCCCCCAGTTAAAGGGTGCCCTCTGGTCCCGGGTCACCGATCAAATTTGGGGCCCCCCGGCCCCCCCCAATGGGGGCAAGGCGGCCCTGTTAGTGGGGGAAAAAGCACTTGAGCTCTAACCAAATTTTCCCCCGCCCCCCCCAACGGAAGCCCCCTTTCCGCGGGGGGGGGGCTTAAAGGGCCCCCAAAGATCTGGTTCCCCGGGCTAAAAGGGTACCCCTATGGGGGGGGTCCCCCAGTGAGGGATGAGACAAAATATAACCCAAAAAATCTATGGGGATGGAGCCAAATCTTTCCCTTTTAAAGGAAAAAGGGCAACCAAGAGTATGTGTAAGTGTGGTTTCAACAGGTCATCAAAGGGGGAAAAGACAAAGGGCCCCCGGGGGTAATATGCTGTTTCCTTTTTCAAAAAAGGTTTTATGAAGCTTTTTCAAAGCCAAAGTAAAATGTACAAATTAGAAAAAAGGAAAATATTTGGGAATAAAGGGAAAAAGGGGAAAGTTTTGTTTTACAAGGCCCAAAACAACGTGCCCGTGTTTCGTTTGCACAGCCGGTAGGTTCTTTTTCTTCGGTTTTTAGCCCCTCCCCCTACCCACCAGCCCTTGCCCCCGCTTTCTTACAACACCCCAAATCTGCCACTTCCTTTAAAAACCCAGTCCCAAATTGCTGGGCACTTTCCTTTTTGGGGATTGCTCCACAGAAAAGGAAATAGGGGTGAGGGCCCTTTGAGGGGGGTCCCCCCCAAAATAAATAATTTTGGAGCCATCATTTAAAGGGGTCAGAGGCCCCAAGGGGGGACAGCCCACTTCCACCACATTTCCCCAGGGGGCCCCTGCTGCTAGGCAAATGCCCCGGAAAATAAAAGGGTCAGGCACGTCGTTTTCCCAGCAAAAAGGAAAACCCGAAACCCTTCCAAAAAACTCCCCGCTGCCACAAAAAATCCCCAGGGGCCTCCCCTGCTAAAAAGAATTTCCCTTTAAGCAAAGGGTCAGGGCCCTTCTTTCCAGGCAAAGAAACCTGAACCCTGTCCAAGGGGGGAAACCCGTGGAAAAATAGTTCCACAGGAAACAACCGTTAAAAAGGGGACTACCAGGGTCCTGGAAAAGGGGGGAAACCTAAAATTTGGGGCAAACCTTTACCACAGGGGCTGCCCCAAAAACCTTATTAAGAAATAATATAAAGAACCCGGATACCCTTAAAATTTAAGGGAAATGTTTAGGGAATTCAGCAAAATGGGGAAAAAACGCAAAATTTTGATAGCTTTATGTAATCCTTTTTTGTAAGCCTTAAAAAAAGATTATACCCAGGAAAAGTGTTCCCCCTTTTCCCCGAGGGATTTCCCAATTTTAGGGCCCTTATGGGACCTTTGAAATTTGGGCCCCATGGGGAGTAGCAGTAAGGTACGTCAGGGGTATTTCCCCTTCCCGGCCATCCCCCTGCAATAACAATGCAGGTGAAGGCTGTGAGAAAAGGTTGACACGGGCCTTACACTGTTCCCTCCAAATTTTCCTTCCTCCCCAAAAATCTCAACAAAATATTTGGAAAAACTACTTGGGATTCCACAAACCTTTTACCCTTGGGAGATTTTATGGTCGGCCCTCCCTTTTGGGGAGAAAACTTTGTGCAACCCCCTTTAGGGAAAGGGGCCCTTTTTAAGGGCCTTGTTTTTTAAAGTAGATGCCGTTTTTCGAACCCCGTGACACCCCACACTTTTTCCCAAAATTTAAATGGACATTCTCCCCAAAATTTGAACCCCATCAATTTGGGTCACCTTTATTCACAGTTGAACTTCACTTGGGAAGGGCATGGGAAGGGCTTCAGGGAAACGGGCCCAATTTTCCAAAAAATTTTGGGGGGAGGTAATGGTTTTCCCGTCAATGGATGCAAAAGATAGCGACCGAAAATGCAGACTGGCATCTTTTTGATCAAAATGCAGTATTGCCCGGATCTGTCAATAAATTTTCCCGTGTGTTCAAAATGGGTGTTAACATTTACCCTCCCCGAAATTTACCTTGGGAGCAGAAGCATCTATTCCCCAAAAATAGCGGGGCAGTACCTCGACCTCCCGTACCCAAAGGGGTCTGAGGGGAAAGCCAACAAGCTGTCCAAAAAATTAACAGGAAAGAAAAAAAGACAAAAAAAAGACCCCAAGGGAAAGGCCCGGGGATTAAAAGGAGGTTAAACGGGCGCCCAAAAAATTGTTCCCCCGCTTAACCGGGGCCCCCAAACCAAAGGGGGTGTTAAAGGGGCTAAGGGGCTGGAAAGAAGCCTCCCATTAACCTGTGAATTTTGAAAGGGGTTTAAAAAGGGGAAAGACAAAAAATATAGCCTTGGGTCTAAAAAAATGGCAAAAATCTTCAGGGGGCAAAAAGTATTCTAAATTTTTGGGTAAAAACAAACCCCTGGCGGTTTTTCTCTGGAGCAAAAATTAAAAACTTTCCATTTTCCCTCTTTTGCTTTTACCGGAAAACCCCCAAAAGCGTTTTTTTTTTTAAACCCTCTCAAAAATTCTCAACTTCCAAGCACCCCAAAAGTTTTGGGCTTTTTGGCTTTGGGGGGGCCAAGTGCCCCAGGAAAAAGGGAGATATTCCTTTCCAAAGGAAAATTTCCCCACCGGAAACCCAGGAAATTTCCTTTTACCCTATTCAAAGGCTATGGGAAAAGGGCCCAGGGTTGGCATCCCAGAAAAGGAAAATTGTTTTTTGGGTTCCCCTTAAATTTGGGGAAAAATTTTTCCCCCAACCAGGAAATTTACAGAATTTTCTCACCCGCTGCACTGAAGCAGGAGAAAAGGTTAAAACTTCAGGTTACCCTGGGTGTTTTGGGAAAAAGAAAAGGTTTACCCCTTTCAAATTTGCTTCAGGGAAAATTTTTATTGGGGAAAAAAATTTTTTCCCTTTTGGGGGAAGGGAAACTGAATACAGGGGGGAAATTCCCCTTGTCACAAAGGGCGTAAAATTTTTAAACGTCTTTTTAACCTTGGGGGGAGCTTTAAAGTACGCTTGGGGGAAAACCAAAGGCAAACCATGAGGGTTTTAAAAAATTGGGTTAAGGGGCAATTTACCTTTAAAAGCTTCCCCAACCCAAAATTTAAAACGGGGGAAAATTTTCCCCCTAAAGGGAAAAACCCCCCTGGAAGGGCCCAAAGGGAAAGGTTTTGACCCGTTTCATTGTAAAAAAATGAAATTTAAAAGGTTAAGTTTTTTTGGGGTTTTCCCTTAAATTTTTGGGGGGGGACCCACACCGTTTCCCGGGTTTTGGGGGATTGATTTAAGGTTGAAAGGCCTGGGGGGGTGAATTAAATCCCCCGGGTTCCAGTTTTTGGGCATAATGAAAGGAAAAATTGGGTCCCCCAAAAAAAAATTTTTCCAAAAACCCGGAGGGGAAAATTTTCCCCCCTTCCCTTCTTTTTAACAAACTGAATTTGGGCCCAAGAAGGGGCCATTAGGTTTAAAAAAAAGACTTTTAAGGGTTCCTTAAAATCCAAAAATTTAAAAAAGGAAACTATAAAACGTTTGTATTTTTCCCAAAATTTTTTAAAAAATTTGGGGGAGGGGGAAAATGGGGCTTTACCAGGGGCTTATTTTAAAAAAAAATTATGGGGGAAGGTTTTTAATTTTTTCACCCCATTTTTATGTTTTTATTTTAATTTGAATTTTTAAGGAAAAGGGGGATTTTTTCCAAAAAACAATTTAAATTTCATTTTAACAAGGGAATTCCCAAAACCTTTAACTGGAAAAAGGGAAAATAATTTTTTAAATAAATCCCCAAACCCCCACTCAGGGCCCCCAAAGAAAGGTTTAAAACCCGCCTTTTTATTTCCAAAAACCATTCGATCCAAAATGTTTTAAAAGTTGTCACATTCTAATTTTAAAAATTTTTTTTTATTTTTAAATTAAAAATTTTATTTAAAAAAAAAAAATTTTAAATTTTTTTTTTTATAAAAATTTTTTTAATAAATATTACCAATAATTTTAAAATTATAAAATTATACATATATTTAAAAAATTATTATTTTTAAAAATGATTATAAATTTTATTTTTATTTTTAAAAAATTTTATTTTAAAAATTTTTAATTAAACACCATTTTTTAAAATTTTTTTTTTTATTTCCGTTTTTATATCAATTTTATTTTTTCAAAAATATTTTAATGGTTTAAAAAATATTTTAAAATTTTTTATTATTTAAAAAATTTTTAAATTTTTTTATTTTTTTTAAAAATTTTTTTTTTTAACATTAATTTTTTTTAATTTTACATTTGTTACAATTAAAATTAAAATTTTTTAAAAATTTTTAAAATAAAAATTTTTTTATTATTAATTTTTTTAAAATTAATTTTTTATATTTAAAAATTTTAAAAATTTAATAATTATTTTTTAAAACCTTTTTTTACAGAACATTATATTTCATTTAAAAAATTTTTAACAAATTTAATTTTTTTTAAAAATTGAATTTTAAAAAACAAAAATAAAAATTATAATTTTTTCTATATTAATTTTTTTTTTTTTTTTATTTTAAAAAAAATATTCATGATTTAAAATTTTAAAAAATTTAATTATATTAATAGGGATAATTTTTAAATTTTTTTTTTTTATCCCCCCCCTTTTTTTTTTTAAAGATTTTATTATTAATAATTATTTTATTATTATTAGTTTATTATTATTTTATTTTAAATTTATTATTTTATTAATAATAAATATTACATCAATTCTTTATCATTTACCATACTTCATTATTATATTAAATTTTTTCATTATCAGTGCCCTTCCTGTAGAAACTTTTGCATAGAAAAATTAATTTTATATCTTTTATATGATCTATCATATTATCACTGCAGTTAAATTCAATACAATTACAACAATCAAGAGTAGAAAATACCATTTAATAAAGATGGTTTTGGGTATAAATGAAACACAAATTAGGGGAATTTTTGTCACTACGCAAAATTATGACGTAAAGGGGGCACTTGATAATCGTGGAAAACAATTTGAAGGAAAACAACGCAAAAAAAACTATGTATGGGGAAAATTTATGAAAAAATTTTTAACTCTAATATATCAACACCCGAAAAGACATTTTAGCACGTTGAGTAAATTTTGGGTGATTGAAGAGCCCAAGATGGGGTGCAGTGAGGAAAAAAATGGTCGGCTGGAGATGATAGGATAGATTGGAAATTTCAACCTGGGCGAAAAATGAGATTTTGGAATGTCACTGTTTCTTGGTTTTTAAACATTGAGGGGAAAAACCCAAATAAGGGGGAACCATATTTCCTCACAATAGTGAACGGAAAAAAATCATCACAAGAGTCTTCCCGTATGAAAGGAAAGCAGCGAGGAAGTGTGGACTGTAAAAAATTTGTACCCAAACGTGTACCCTAAAAAGGATTGAATTTAGCGAGATGGACGAAATAACAATTAAAAACTTGGCAATGGTTTTACCGGGAAATTGGGGAGAAGGTTAGGCGACAAGAGGAAGGGGAAAATTGATAGAGCAAAAAGGGGGGATAAAATAGTGACGTAGAAGAACAGGAAAAGAAAAAAACAGAAGACTATAAAAAAGTAAATGAGCATCCCGGCAAACGGAAGTGACAGAATAGTTAGAAAATTTCAAAAGACGGTAAAAAAGTTAAAAGGGTTGAAGATGCAGGGGAGTGTAAAAAAACTATGCAAAAACAAAGTACGAAACAATATAAAAAAAAAAACTTGAAACCGATAACAATAATGGGTGTAGATAGAAATTAACTAATACGAGAGAAAAAAAAAGAAGAAATAATGAAATCAAAGGGGTAAGTAGCCCGGGCTTTAAACATTATAAAAGACATGCAAAGGTTATACCTTTGAATAAATTTTTATGGAAAAAAAGGAGAAAAAAAAGTGTCCAAAAATTACATAAATATTCAAGTACTGGAGCGAAAAAACGGAGAGAGCAAATTCCTGCATTAAAAAATATATTCAAGAGGGGAGAGAGAGAGAGAGGAGAGAGGGGGGGGGGGAGGCGAAGTTACTGGAAAATGTTTTTAATTTAGGAAGAGGAAAAACGCGCAATATTGCAGGGGAAAAATTTCGCCATCCAACCG